>NW_011369448.1:6380-12135 GCF_000735185.1 Notothenia coriiceps | reverse complement strand
CTTTTTCTCTTGCAAGTTTATCACAAGGTGAGTTCTTTTTTTATTTCCTGCTTTTGAAACACGTGCTCTACACCAGTGGTTTTCAACTGGTAGGTCCGCAACCCACTTTTAGGTCGCGGACCCGTTTCCGAGTGGGTCGCAGATGTGTGAGTGAAGAAATACAAATAGAAAAAAAAAAATTCCCTTTATTTATTTATTTTGGGGAAAAAAGTCAAACTTTTATTTATTTTGGGGAAAAAAGTCAAACTTTTATTTTGAAGGCCCGATTTTCTAACGCTGTGCATGCAGTAGGCGTGCGTTGGACTGGAAGTGCGGGAGACCATAAACGGTTTTGAAAACTTCTGTCACGTAGTGATCATCTTCTCAATAAAACATCTTTGCTGATGTTTTTTCGATTCTTCTGGCCAATCAGAATCAAGATTGTTGTCGGAAGTCCCCACGGAGAATAAATTTGCGGTATAACTATTCTTTATACATCCATGGGTACAACTTCAGATACAAATTAACACATAATGAAATATGAAGCCAGTTTGATGATTGACAGGTCACAGAACAATGGGGGCTATCTACCCTTACCCACAATTCACCCAGTAATTCACACATACTCTCTACTCTTTGCTCTTCTCTCTGTGAGGAGCAGCAAGTTCAGCTGTCAGAACAAAGTGAAAAACAAACAATGGCATAAAATATTATTAATATGTCGGGTAGTAATACATCTATATATTTTCTTCTCAGAGTGTACCAGAATGGGTAGTTTATATGTTAGTATTTCTAAAAATCTCCTGGGGGAGAATACCCCCAGACCCCTGGGGTTGGGTTTTTAGCGTGTGCCTTTTTATGTTATACAGTTCAGCTTTGATTCCATCATCTCATTAAACCTTATTTAAAAGCATTATTTTGTTCTGTGAAGGGATATAAGGGATATATGCACTGTACTTCATTTTAATTAATATTGTATGCTTAAAAGCGTATATATTACAGCACGATTTTTTGTTGAATAGATTTGAGTGGTTGAACATTTCGGGTCTCGATCTATTGACAAAGGAAAAAGTGGTTCCCGAGGCCTGACCAGTTGAGAACCACTGCTCTACACAGTACAGGTTAGCTCTGAGTGTAATGTAAACAAAGACGAGATTACATCCAAAACACGTCAGGCATTGTTTCTGATGGCAACTTTCTGTGGGTCCGCTGCCAATTTGACGTCAGTTCGGATGGAATCTGTATCCGCTCGTTGTACACCCGTTTTTAAAAGATTTGGGTAGGGAGGAAAAGAGAGAGAGTTTTATTTTCTGACGCTGCGTGAGTTCCCCGACGCACCGGGGACACATATGTATGTATAAAAGACATCACAAAGTGCATTTTGCATGATAGGTCCCCTTTAAATGTGAATGATTGTTTTTTACTGTACTCGATATGCAACACATTTAGGTTTACATTTACTGGAAGTGTGACATCTCTTCAGAATATGCACATCATCTTTGTTTTCCCTTCAATTTAACGTTCCGAAACATTGTAATGCAGGACTCAAAGCAGGATCAACTGCTGCCATTACTCATTATTTAGTGAAGACAAATGCTTCTTTGGGGAACATATGGGGGGTGGAAAGCGGAAGACTACGTCGCCTCCAGTTGTCATCCGGTTCCCTGTAACAGCAGCAGTGAGCAGCAGACACTGATGGTCTGTGAAATCCATCACTGATAGGAACAGGATTATAAAGTCTCCACTATCATCCACTAGGAATGTCCCTCCCACACAGTTGAGGACCATCAGGCTTTACAGCACCACCATCAAGGAGCCCCCCCAACCCCACTAGTCTGGAGGAAAAAATTACTCATATCCCCCTGTGGTGGAGTTCAAAAGAGGGAACAATAAAGAAACATGAGGATGCATGTTATAATTGAATGTGTTCTATTGATGATAATGAGACGCAGATAAACATCTTCCAAATGCATTTGTATCATTAAAATACAAGCTGCTGAAGCCACATTTCCTCATAGTGACCATTTTAAAGACCATGATGGAAACACCATATCAACGCACAGAGTCATGATGTTCTATATGTTCTGTAACCTTAAAGTAACTAACATGCTCCAACGAGACGTTCGACAATGACCTCAGTGTGACGCCGTAAAATGCCTCCAAATGACCAGCGAGGGACACATGGAACGGCTACAGCGCCTGTACTTTTATTCCACTGGCTGCTCACTACATAACTGCAGCAGTATGGATGGAATTAGACCTGTTTTCTCAGTCTTATAGAAACAACATGAAGCCTTGATTCAAGTTTTCTGGTGTCATTTTTGTGGAAAGGAACTGCTGCCAGTTCCTTCTGAGAATCAAAACAAACAAGTTCTCCAATCTATCATGGTGTCAAGGCTCCCTTTTCCTGAGTCAGTTGAAATGAGTCAATTACATTTGTCTCAGCTTCTTTTTGAGAAAGAATCCCAAAAAATTGAATAGTTAAACAATGAGAAAGTTTTGCCAATGAGCTCACCAAACAGGAATGAACTATTTGAACAAACAGTTACAGAAATGTATAAACACAAATATCCCCGTGGTCAAACTTGGTAGAGTAACGCATTGCAAAAATGAGAATATTGACAGTAAATTGGTCTATCTAACATTTACGTCCTAAATCTTATGACTATGAAATAATGTATGAATAATTCATGAGCTAGACGTTTTTCTAATCTTTAGATACTGGGCTGAAGTTTCCTCCTGGCAACACGCTTGTTTAGGTCTCCCAAAGGAGGAATCCTAGTTGTGGTGACCTTGTGACCTTACCTTTAACGCCAACCATCCATTCATCTCTTTTATGATGCTTATCTGGGGTCTGGGTCAAGCAGGCTTTAGGCTAAGCATAGTAGCTTTTACATCCTCCAACTCTCCCTGGAGAATCCCAAAACCTACTCTCAAGAGAAATAAACTCTTGGGTGTGTGATGACCCCATGGCCTTTCTTCTGGTGAACCTAAGCCTTTTTGGCTCATTACTAATAAGCTTTATAAACATAAAAACCTCTCAGGTCGGTAGTAAAAGAGATTTCATGGACAAATACCAGATCTGACAGTGGGTTATCTGTATTTCCAAAGTAAAGTTTGAAAGTCTGTTGTTGACCTTTAGAAGTAGTAATTTTATGAGAAGGACCACATACTAGCTTTTTTTCTTTTTAGCCTTTCACCACATTTCAAGGAAAGTCTACTTCATATGTAGAAAATCTGTTGTATGTGTTAAAACCAATTTAACAAAGTAGGTGTAACACCAAATTCATATATAATCATGAAAAGAACAATAATGCTGACATTATAAGTGGTTCATGAATCAATAAGTGTTGTGCTTTTCATCTGTTTTGGATCAGTAAAAGTAAGTAAACCCAGAGTATGTTGCGGTCATATTTAAATGTGGGAATCCTGCTATAATTGAATATGGTTTTTGTAATTACTCTATAACTCTAAAATACGAGTTTGTTGTAAACATCGGAACAACTCTCTTCTTTTTAAAGGAGCTTTAATTATCTTTAAATCTCAACAATAGTGAATCATTTATACCAATTTCCTGTCTGCTAAAAAAAGGAAAACACAACTGGTGGTGAAACATAAGAAAGAAATGTAATTATTTTTGGTCTTTCCCAGAACAGTAGGCCCTTTTTGCTTTTCTCCTCGACATTCTCAGACACCTCTGGGATCTGAGTCACGGAGAATCGTCCTCCGTTCGGGGTTCACAGGTCATCATGACGGCTGCCCTGCCAGCTGCTGCGGCCTGGAGGGGAAACTGAAATTTCTCAAAGTTGCTGTGCAAGGAAGCAGTGACGCAGCATTACGTTGACCCTAGTAAACGATTTTCCTCACTTCCCTCAAGGGAGCCCAGGAACTCCACACTTTCACCCACAGAAACATCTGAATGAATACAGAGTGTGTAGTCCTAAAATGTTCAACTATTTTCCAGTTATTCTGATAGCTTTATGTAGGCCTGGGTCTCAACCGAGTCAGCTATCATTCATCGATAATATTCCATGACTGATTTTGATCGGTGGTTTCCAAACTTTAGGGAGGGGACCTCCTAAGCGATCCCAGGATAAATTTGAGGGGTCACGAGATGATTAAAAGGGTAATGGAAAATGTCTGGTACAGAAAGTCGTTTATTATTTCAAACTTGAGTGAGTGAAATACTGGATATTATCAGCTCTCAAGGCCTCTGAAAATGCTTAAAAAAATATTTCCACTTGTATATCTGTCTGTCAAATATGAAGATATACCTAGGGGACAGTTGGCTTAGCATATCAAAGAGAGATTGAACAGCTAACCTGGCTCTGTCCAATAGTAAAAGTTTATTTTTTCATAAGCAACCCACTGCCACTAGAAGACACAAGTAAGTGACTGCTTCATGTAACCAAAACCGGGTTTTTTTGCATGTAGATTTTGTACAAATTACGAAATAAGATGTCGAGCCCGGTCACGGCAGGATTTTAAATGTGCAGTAGATTCTTAAACACACTCTCACTCCATAATCGTCCAGGAGCGACGTTTGGTCAGGGTCCCTTGGCGTGCAGTTGTGACGCTCCTAGGCTCCTTCAGCTTCATAAAGAGACGCAAATAGCTTTCAACTGATTGCAATGTATTCCCATCTGCGGCGGGATTTGACGCTCATGGAAGCACGGCATTCGTTTGTGTCGGCTGCCCTTAAAGGCAATGTGAGCGTCCATTCCCATTGGATAACGGAGAATTGTACACCCGGAAGTAAGTATTCCCCTTACTTTCGATTGATTTTACAGTGATATCTGCACTACTCATCGACTAAAAAAAACCAGATTATCCTTGTTAATTACACAACATTGATTGGTTTAAATTGTGTGCAATGCTTTTGTATTTTTCCCCTTCGATTCGGAGAAACAAATGTTTTTTCGGAGTAAAGGATGGCAGACGACAGTACACTACCCAGAATCCCCAGCTATCGTTTAGGACTACACCATGTGCTCTGTTTGACAAACCCCGTGATTAGTTCTCAAGCTCTGTGATTGGTTGAACTCCAACTGCATTCCATATGAAAAAAAACGTTTCGTAAAAGATAAAATCATACTTTATTCGGCAGTGCTTGCTTTACTCTTTGAAAGTCATCACATGAATGCATTGTAATAAATGGTTCGGCTGCATTAAATATATTACACATCTGTCGTAGTTCTTTATTTTTATTTATCTCCAGAGATCGGGCTCAGAATAGACCGGAAACTATTCTTTTATCGTTCAGTTTGAATTTCACAATAAAGTTAGTAGTAGTATTTTGTTTTGATATTATTGTTTTTTATTAACTACTAGACCGCTGGGTCATGTTAAGACCATCTTTTCTGTGTTGATGTTGCTTTTTTCCATCGTTTTTGTGTTACAAATATCAAAACAATAACTAAATATATCCGTCGTAACCTAAACCAGAAACAGCAGTATATTTTATTTTGTTAACACAGTAAACTTGACAGCTTTTTAACCCAAACCACCTACTGGTTAAAGCACGTTATTACACGTTTAGAGTAATGCAATGCAGGTAGATTTTGTTGCTTTTTAATGACTGTTTAAAATGCTTTTATTATTATTAACTACTTTTTACTTGTTGCTAGGGACGCTGCTATCGATATTGTGTTTCGCAACATGTTCTCTATCTATGGCACGTCTCAACTGGGAGTTGTAGTTTTAAAAGACGTTTTTCGTATTTCCCATAATAAGAAGTTGCCAGTATACTGTGTACATCCCTGGAGGTTTAGGGGAT
>NW_011369448.1:0-5732 GCF_000735185.1 Notothenia coriiceps | reverse complement strand
AGACCTTTTTACAGTATAACAAATACTCATTGTATTTATTCTTATAATAAATGATCTATATTCTTGTTGTCCGAATAGATTCCAATTGTCTTTTAACGATAATTGGTCAAAGTCGACGTTGATAGGACAGAAACAAGATTTCTCTTGTATGCAACGTAAATGTTTAATTATAATTCTTTTCAAGTGGTTAACTATGGTAATTTCTGGCAAACCCTAATTATCCTGCTCAAACAGTATTTGTAAGCACGAATCTACCTTATTTTCACAACTTCTACAAGAGTTTTTACCCTCAAAAGTGGTTACGAAAAATCAAAAATAACTTTGTTAATTCATTATTCCTGTCTTTTTAAAAGGCACTACTAAAATAATCCAAAGTCGAAATCATTATTACTTCTAATGTAAAACATTATTAAGGAAATTCACCAAGGTTTTTATATAAAGTAATTGACATCAGTCTAATGAACAAAATTTTATATATCGCGACTTATGTCAATCAAAAACATAAGACAATGTTTAGATTGGTACGAACATTGTGTGTTGAATCTATTTGTGTAAACTTTTTCTTATCTTATTCGTTCATCTAATTTCTACTTAGATATCACCAATTCTTTCCACAGAAACAAAACGGATAATTGAATCTTGCTTCATTACTTCTTATCTTCTGACAATGGTAATTACCCAAATTGTAAGTGTACAAAGTCGTAAGGACTGGTATATCTGTGAGTCGACAAAATAAAACAGTGGGCCGACCCCCTCTCTAAATGTAACTCAAAAAGAGTCATCGACTAAACGACACTAATGTCGTCCGTAACTATCAACACGCCGGTTGGAAAACCAACATGAGACTTAGTCACACAACACTTTACAACGAGTAACGTCTTTGTCTTCTTGACACCGTTTCTTGCGTAGAGACTCCTCCAAAACTGTCAAACGAACACGGAGCAACAGTTCCGTTGTCACCACACTTCTCATTGACGTCAAAAACCCCTAAAGAACGACATGTCTCCTGTTGCACACAGACGACTAACATAGTGTACTAGGTCTCCAGGGAAGGGGCGAGTCCTGTAGGGTTACGGTCTCTCTCAAAAGGGAACTTCGGGGTGACTGGGCCCGGCCAAGATCGAAAAACCCCCGGCGACGGTGACTGATGTCGACTTCTCCTGTTACTTAAGTAACTGACAAGAGAGTTATATCTGTTCTAGTTCTCTGTCCGACCAGAGTCAGACAAGTCTGAGACTTCTTTTAGTACCGTTACTAAAATGTCGTATTGCACGTTCTCAAATAGTCTTTCCACCACATCTTGCTATACGAATCACAAACCCTTCCCTCCGACTAACAAAACTTGACTACCAGACCTTACGACTTTTTCTAATTTCAAAATTATAGGAACAAACCGTTGTGTTCTGTAGACTTAATAATAAGTGTGTACTATTAGAACTGTATCATCGATCGATACCCATTTCTGCACACCTGCAATATGGTAATAAATAGTTACTTGATTTTTTGATTTAACCTTATCATAGACCATTGTCTTACTACCTAAAGTATAGGATACTCGCTCCTAATCAATAAACACATTATGAAAGTGTTCCATAAAATGATTACATAGAAAACTACTTGGTATTGCTTTTGTGTTCAGGTCAAACAAAAACAAGGATCTAAGTTAACAGGTAATTTCTTTGACAAAGTCGAATCCAGATCGAAATCTGAAATTATCATTTTCTCATAAGATTCCGAATAAAACAAATAGACTGGTAAAAAATTTTATACAACCGATAAGTGATTCTATCTCTCTACCGTAATCAGAGGTAAACAATTCGGAGGATCTGGGTTGGGAGAGGATAGAATTTTTCATGTTCTCATTGTTCCAACTACGGACTTTAACCTGTCTATACAGTTCCCAAACGTACGATATTAACGGTCGTTTTTCCGGAACACGAAAACAGGTCGGAGGACAGTGGCTAGACTTGCCATATCCAAGTCGCAACCGGTTTGCCGAATCGACTTGTAGGACTACATCGTAATCCCCATACAAGTGAAGATCGCATTGGTTTAACTAGTGTCTAACTGATAACAATAATTATAACTAATTAATCCTTATGAGGTGGAGGTAGACGAGCGGCAAACGAGGCAACTCGGAAGGGGTGCGACGGACGTCCTTATGGACAGACCATTAACACAAAAGGATCCCCCGGCCATTTATAATTATTCACAGGTAACTATGTATAACAAACAATTTACGTACGACTTCTTTACCACGACGACGCTTGTGCTCTTTTTGAAACAACGTAACCAAACTGTACGATTGTGGTTACTACAGTGTCATTTCGATTGAGGTCGATCATCTTATAATTTGCAGAGACGTCTCCGTGCTGTCGTTACCGGTTTTCTGACTCTGGTTTTACTCTCTATATAACCTGTACTCTCTCTATACTTCTTCAAACCATCTGACTTTTCTCTCTCTCTTCCTCTCTGCGCCCTGCAGCTGCCGGCCCAAGCTTCTCTCATCAAAACCTCTTTTGTTCTCCAACTGTGTGAGCTGGCTTTGAACCTTGTGCAGCACCTCTGTCATGCTTAAACATTAACAGATTCCCTCTGACAAACTTACAAAAACCTTCTTTTTACTTTCTACTCCTTCTTCATAAACTAAAAAACACCATTGTGGTGAATCGTTTACGTTTTCAGTTTCCTATATACTTTAAACAACCATCAACTGAGAGTAACTGTATATGATAACAACTCCTAAATAACCTTACAATATATATTTCTTCCAGTGAGTTCGTTATTTCATGTCTAACAAATTCTCCTCTTTCCATGTCTTATTCTAGATGGAAAAATCCACCTATTATATTTAATTTGAATAAAGCCTTACCCTTAATGTACTTCATATACTCAGTAAATCTCTTTTTACTTTACCCTAAGGTTACTGTATGTAATATAATTTTCCTTGAAGTATAATTAAGTACAATCCTTAGTTAATGACAAATACCATGAAATTCACAACGCAATGCAACGGTATCAATCAGTTCTCAAAGACTATGTTTAAATAGCAGCAAATCATTGTTTCTTATTTATTTCAATATATCTACCACTTCAAATCACACATTGATCTGTTAATTTTCAATGTATTTCCTTCCAACTTCAGGTATTAGAGAAAAAAACAAGCAGACACACTCCGGGCTGCTGCTGCTGCTCTCGAGAGGAAAAAGGGGGGGACTCTCACAGACAAATACTGACACCCCCCTCTCTCCCCCGCTGCAGCTCTCAGCCTTTTTAGGAGAAGGGGGGCTTCTTTCAACAATTAACACTTCTGCTCTCCTTTTATTCAATGTTTCTGCTTGAACCCACTGTTCTCGTAAGCTCTTAACTCACGCTCCTCTCGTTCAAATTCTCCCTTCATTATGACTTCGTATCTATTCATCTGACTTACTGTCTTTGTTACCAGTAAATATTCAACAGAAAAAATTCCCCGTACAGTCTATTCAGCTTTTATTGTCCGATGTTTATTCCAACAAGTTTAGCGAGCCTCTCAGCGCGCTTCAACACCGTCTTTCAACGATGTGACGCTGACATGGAGTCGTAACCCAGGCTTACAGAACTCTTTATCGTGACGTTTGGCTTTATAGATTCAACCCCCACAGAACAAAGGATTAATGAGGTCCGGTCACTTCAAAATTGCTTTTTGAAGGTTGCGTTACTCTCCTTTGGATTTACTTATAACTCAACTTCGATTCCTATGAACCTAAGAATAGTTATTCAGATTTTTTCCTGGATGGCGTCTGAAAACAGCCACTGAACATCCCCCAACGAGTCTTCAGCCGTCTCCTTTCGGAAAAAAGTACGGGGCCTTTCACCTTCGTCTTACATACCTCGTTGATTCACTTTTATGTTATATAACTTTCCTACCTATCTAAAATATGTATTTGTATATTCCACCGCAACAACTATGACACCGGAATATGTCTCTGACAACTCTAAAATTTAGTTTAGCCAATTACAGACCTTCGATAGAAACAGGCTTGTCTGCTCACCTTTCAATTGTAGGATCCTCGTTTTAGTTGTCAGAGATTATTCTAGGCCTCTTCTCCGGACCATTCGTCCGCTGGCTGCTGCTGATTTTCCTCTCAAAAACCCTACTCATGACGTCACCACGTCATGACGTCATCACGTCGGGGAAACACCATTTGTTGGGGCAGAATCTCTGCTCCGCGCCGTTCCTATATGAGCGGGTTCTCAAAAGAAGGAAAAATTCAAAGCAGCCAGGATAAGGGTTAAACAATAATCTGCTTTAATGGTAAAACATACAAATACATCACCGAATCACGAAGCACTCTGCAGAGTAGTCCGGGCTCAGGTTCTACTACCGTGTGAGACACGTCTCAGGAACGGCCAGTCAGAAACAAGAGCGCCGATCTTCAAAATGATCACAAAATTTATACACAGAGTTCACTTCTGAGCGAGCTAGACAGTGAGTTGGCAGTGTTCCATTGGTCGGTTTCCCTTCTGGGCGGGATCCCAGGTAGTAAGTCAGTTTGTTGATTCCATCGTTTGCTTCACAGTGTATGTGTGTGTGTGTGTGTGTTTGTGTCCCTCTGCCCTCAGGCAGATCCCCCAATCAATGATTTGGAGTCATGACAGAGGACTCTTTGACAGGACACATACTCATTCCCCCTAAACATCTTCAACACACACAAACATCGTATCATGTATCTTTAACAGAAGTTAATTGTTCTTATCGCTTAATGGCTTCCCTGAACTTCCCTTCACCCCAAAGTCAGCTTACTAGGAATGAATACATTTTATTGATAAGCTCAAAAGGACCTTTATCTCATTTACTGCTGGGTGACCCAAGTCTCAAGGCCTCTTTTGGGGTCTGTAGGAGATAAATCATTAATTCTACAAGACTTCAACTGTCTTGTATCTGAGGCACATCTCCCTTTGGGCTAATCAATACGGGTTTTAGCAATTAGCAGAGGAAGCTAGAGACTCAGGGCCCCTTCCTTGCTGGGAACTGCAAAGCAGATGTCAAAGGACATAAAACCACCCTTTTGACTACACATGAAAAGTGGAAGGAAAAGACTATTGCTTTAATTTATTATTACTAAGTAGTGGGACATTGTTTCAGGAATATATGAAAAGCCTCTCTATTATTTAAACAGTAACAATGTACTTTCAAATTTAACACCCACGAATATATAAGGTGACATTAAAATGAATATACCAGATTGAACTTTCCTGCCATAACACGTTACTTTAATACTTCAAATAACTCAAATAATACTTCAGGTGGTATAAGTATATATATATATTGTACTTGAGTAAAAGTAGAAGTACTCAGATCTTGTACTTGAGTAAAAGTAGAAGTACTCAGATCTTGTACTTNATTGCAAGGACTATTGATAATTAACAGAGAGACCCTAGGGGCCTCTTCTTGGTATCTGCTAGGCAGAAGTCACTCAATGCAGAAATCACAAGTTTAACACACATTAAGGTGACATTAAAATGAATATACCAGATTGAACTTTCCTGCCATAACACGTTACTTTAATACTTCAAATAATTCAAATAATACTTCACTTTGTATTAGCCTACTACTTACAATACATTGAAGTACTTTTTATGTGTATTTATTGAGAAATACTCTGTCAAAGTCCCCTGCTGAGAACAAAATCAAGCCACTTCTGCTAAGTTTGATGAGGGAATTCTTTTTTGTTGCCATTAGTTCTTCGTGA
>NW_011369447.1:5740-9245 GCF_000735185.1 Notothenia coriiceps | reverse complement strand
TTCAGGTCTTGTACTTGAGTAAAAGTAGAAGTACTCAGATCTTGTACTTGAGTAAAAGTAGAAGTACTCAGGTCTTGTACTTGAGTAAAAGTAGAAGTACTCAGATCTTGTACTTGAGTAAAAGTAGAAGTACCAGAGTGTAGGAATACTCTGTTACAGTAAAAGTCCTGCATTCAAAATGTTCCTCAAGTAAAAGTATAAAAGTATTCTCATCAAAATATAGTGAAAGTAGCGACAGTAAAAGTAGTCATTGTGCAGATTGGTCCATTTCAGAATAATATATATGATATGTTTTATAATGATTGATCATGAAAGTGTTCTCAAAGCTGGTAAAGGTGCAGCTAGTTTGAATGACTTTGTATACTGCAGGGTAGCTTGTGGATTTACTCCAGGTGGAACTAAAGTCTGATTTAACACTTGGTTATATTTCACATCATTCATCCACATCTGTGAAGTAACTAAAGGGATTAAATACATGTAGTGAGTAGAAGTACACCATGTACCTCTGAACCGTAGAGGAGTGGAAGTACACAGGAGCATCAAAGTCAAGTAAAGTACAAATATCTCAAAATGATACTTAAGTACTTGAAGAAGTGTACTTAGTAATTTCGCACATCTGAAATCAGATATGACTTCAAGTCATCATTTCTTAGTATTTGATCCTTCAACTTGGCCTCAGGAAATGCAAGGACTTCACAGTTTTGGCAACAACTTTTGGAGAAAGCAAATTGGAGTCTTAAAAAGAGACAGGGAGGTGCATCTTCATCATCTTCATCATCTAGCATGCAAGAAGTGTGAATAGAGGACATTGAAGGAGACACTGAGGAGGACCACGCTTCGTGTGGGGCGAGTACCAAACGCTGTCTCCTGGTACTCATCTGAGTAACTCAGTCAAAAGGTGATGTGCACCCCTGGCTGTAACATATTTTATTGTTGTAGGTCTTCTATATTGTGTTGCATTGTTGAAAGAGCCTAGGATTTCAGATGTTCACTGCAGCTGCTATTCATAAGATGATAAAACCTTTGACTCTTGAATCTAAGAAACCGAGAGAAGCATCAGTCCTAGTTTCAGATTTGAGGAATCAGCACATCTACTGGTGTTTGTTTACATCATGCAGACATTAACACAGACCTCTGTGACTTCATTAAACATGAATTAAACCCTCCAGCTTTAATAACAAGCCACCCTGATGCTGATATATTAAGATGAGATTCATTTATATTTGATCTGTATTGACTTGCACTATTTCATCTGTTTTATTTGTGCCATGTCCTATGTATATGTTGTATTGCTGGAGGAGCCTGTGACGGACGTTTTTCATTGACATATCTATACTGTAGCTGCTGTACAAATGGCAATAAAGCCTTGAATTGAAATAAACGCTCCTCATGTGCAAACTGCAGCTGCTAGCAGAGAGTAAGCAAACAAAGGGCACTGCTGCAACAATAACGTGACCAAAATGCTAGAAAATGCTGGTAAAACTCTTGTTCTGTCAGCTAATACTCAACCACATAGATTATCTTTCACCTAACACGTAAATGCATGGATAATAATCCCGTAAAACATCACACTGACTGGTTTACTGCAGCTGCACCTCCTCACATCCTTCAGCTACTTAGCATAAGAGCTAACATTAACATTAGCCTCTCCCGTTAAACAGACGGCTTTGTTATGCAAATCATTAACTGCACTTTACACATACAAGCATGAGAACATCATCTCAGGTTAGAAAAGCAGTTTACACTGATAAAAAGAGACGGGAAAAGGTGCAAAAGCTGCGCTAAACACACGTTAGCATCACATGCTAATCACACAGCTGGGCTAGCCGTTAATTAGCCGTTAGTTAACCGTTGGAGCGAAACAACGCTGTTAAATAAGAGTGAACTTCACAATAATCAGGGTGAAAGTGAGAGGAAATAGAGAGGAAAGAGACTTCATGATAACTCACTCTTGTGTCTGTTTTTTCTCCTGTTAGCCTGTTAGCAGCAGCTCTCCTGTTAGCCTGTTAGCATCGGCATGAGGACAATGGAGCTGTGACGTCAGCCTGATGTTGTTGCCATGGGGACAGATATATGAGGAGGATGCACTGCAGAGGAATATAGGATAAAAACAGCTAATAAATAAAACCATGTTGCTTATTAAAATAACATACTGTACCTATAAGTTGCCGCCTACTTGCACAACACAACATGACATATTTAACTGCACCTACGTATGTTTCGGTCCCTTTAGTAGATATTAGAGAGTATTCTACATGTTTCTGTATGTTTCTGTATATGTAGATACTCCTCTGAATATATGTCTTTTCTACGGAGAATATGTATATTTTGTTTTAAATGTTTATTTCTATTGTATTTCATTCCATTATTACTGCTGTGACATCCATCATAAATGAAGTATTGGTCTTTTTCTAACCTCTTAATCATTGCTGCTTTTCTAATTATTATATAAACCTAATAAACTTTATTTACTTAGCACCTTTCATGCAAGATGCTGCCCGAAGTGCTTTACAGGTACAACATAAAGCATAATTAAAAACAAGTTATAAAGAAAAAGAAAGATTTATATCACAAAATAATAAAACATGAACAGTGATACCACTAAAATGACCCCAAACTAAAAGCCAAATTAAATAGATAGGTCTTCAATTTACTTTTATAAACGCAAATGGAGTTTGCTGAAGATCCAATCCATTACCGAAGAACAATTAAAAACACGTCTGCATCACTCTCAGTTTTTAAGAAAAGCCTAAAGACCCTCCTTTTCTGCACCGAGTTTTACTGACTGTCCTGGTTTTATCTTTTAACCTTGTATTCTCTGTTTTTAAATTAAGCTCCCTAGTGTTCTACGTCCTGCTTTCTAAAAAATATGTTTCGTAGATAATTTGTAACTCTCATTGAATTGTGAAGCACCTTGAGATGATGTTGTGTTAAAGGGGACCTAGCATGCAAAATGCACTTTCTGATGTCTTTTCTACATAAAGATGTGTCCCCGGTGTGTCCCCGGTGTGTCAGGGAACTCACGCAGCGTCAGGAAATAAAACCCTCTCTCTTTTCCTCCGTACCCAAATCTCTAAAAATGGGGGAACAACGGAGCTGATCAAGATTTGCGTCCGATATGACGTAACATCTGAAATGTGGACCCACGGCCCTATCAGAAACGTTGCAATCAGAAACAATGCCCGACTTTTTTGGACGTAATATGGTCTGTGTTTACATTAGCATGGCTAACACTCAGAGCTAACCTGTACTGGAGAGCATGTGTGTGAAGAAGCAGGAAGTAAAAAGGAACTCACCTTGTGGTATAGCCGGCAAGAGAGAAAGCCTTTGAGCTCCATACTGTTTCAGAGATAATCTTTGATAATCCATGATATGGCGTTTCATCACGGCAGCATTTAGTTTAGACAGTAGCTGCCGGGTCCCGCATGAGCTCAGCCCCTTCCTTTTTTAAAGCTGTATTCCCCAAATCATCACTTTAGAAACAGGAAGTGAAATAGAGGGATAT
>NW_011369447.1:0-4730 GCF_000735185.1 Notothenia coriiceps | reverse complement strand
AACATCAGCAGGAGAGGACTCTTTAAAGTAGAGACACTACATACTGATATACACCTGAACATCAGCAGGAGAGGACTCTTTAAAGTAGAGACACTACATACTGATATACACCTGAACATCAGCAGGAGAGGACTCTTTAAAGTAGAGACACTACATACTGATATACACCTGAACATCAGCAGGAGAGGACTCTTTAAAGTAGAGACACTACATACTGATATACACCTGAACATCAGCAGGAGAGGACTCTTTAAAGTAGAGACTCTACATACTGATATACACCTGAACATCAGCAGGAGAGGACTCTTTAAAGTAGAGACACTACATACTGATATACACCTGAACATCAGCAGGAGAGGAATCTTTAAAGTAGATACACTACATACTGATATACACCTGAACATCAGCAAGAGAGGNCCGGCTATACCACAAGGTGAGTTCCTTTTTACTTCCTGCTTCTTCACACATTTACATTAGCATGGCTAACACTCAGAGCTAACCTGTACTGGAGAGCATGTGTGTGAAGAAGCAGGAAGTAAAAAGGAACTCACCTTGTGGTATAGCCGGCAAGAGAGAAAGCCTTTGAGCTCCATACTGTTTCAGAGATAATCTTTGATAATCCATGATATGGCGTTTCATCACGGCAGCATTTAGTTTAGACAGTAGCTGCCGGGTCCCGCATGAGCTCAGCCCCTTCCTTTTTTAAAGCTGTATTCCCCAAATCATCACTTTAGAAACAGGAAGTGAAATAGAGGGATATGAGCCATGGCTAGAATGGGTGACCTGTTTGGTATTTTGAGCAAAGCACTTCATAGACATGTTTTTTATATTTGTTTATATATCTGAGACCTATGCTACCTTTAAAAGTGTGCAATACAAGATAACATGTATTATTATTATTATTATTATTATTATTAAATGAAATGTTGCACTGGCTTTTAATACTAGTTGAGCATAACATTTTTGATATTTGTATGTGTTTTTATATGTTTCTAGTTATTGTGCTTTTTATCTTGTTTTTTAATTATTGTGTTATTATTTTTACTCCGATTGTGTTATTTAGTATTTGTTCCCTGTACAGCACTCTGGTCCACTGAGGTTGTTTTAAATGTGCTGTATAAATACATAAAGATTGAGATTGTCACCTGCCTCAATGTTAAAAAGTGCTGCTTTGACTTCCAATGAAACTCTGTATTAACTTGTACTCCAGTGAGTTGTATTCTGCTAATTCACACCTGGCCTCACTAACATTATCACAGGGACTCGTCCAACACTATCTGGATGCATCATGCAGTGAACGATGAAAACACTGATAGTGATGATGATGATGATGATGAAGATAGTGATGATGAATATGATGATGGTTATCCTCTGTGTTTTGATGCCCTGATAAAAACCTCCTCTGTGCAGCACAAAGCGGGGCCATTTGTCTTCTGCAGGACCGTTGTCTTCGTCCCTTTTGCTTCCCGGCGCCATCCGTCTTCCCCTCATCGAGCATCAGGATCAATCCACGCTCATTTATTTTAATCCTCTCTTTATTTTCTAAACTGGCAAAGTCAGTGGAGCACAATGGAAACAAAGCTGGGGGTTTGAGAATGAGCCAACAGTACGATTTTATGCAACTGATTAACTCAAAAAGAACATTTGCAGAAAATTACAAACAACTGCATATTAGGGATCTTTTCAGTCCTCAAGATCCTCTGATCTGAACCAGAGGTTGGCCATTTGAGTACCAAGCTGTTTTTAACATGTTCTGAAGTTCTGTTAAACACAAGCTTTAAAGAGTCCTCTCTTGCTGATGTTCAGGTGTATATCAGTGTGTAGTGTATCTACTTTAAAGAGTCCTCTCCTGCTGATGTTCAGGTGTATATCAGTATGTAGAGTCTCTACTTTAAAGAGTCCTCTCCTGGTGATGTTCAGGCCTGTATCAGTATGTAGTGTCTCTACTTTAAAGAGTCCTCTCCTGCTGATGTTCAGGTTTATATCAGTATGTAGTGTCTCTAATTTAAAGAGTCCTCTCCTGCTGATGTTCAGGTGTATATCAGTATGTATTTCTCTACGGGACATGTCTCCCATGCTTGTAATGTTCAAAAAGCCTCTTTATTGTCTCCATACTGCCTGTGCGCAGCAACCTCTTTCAACCCTCTGTCGAAACCAAGCCCAGTCTGCTCTGATGGTAGCTGGCCGGCTCTGTTGTGATTGGGTCAACCGCTTAGAGATGTCCCGCCCCTTAGCCTATTCACATCACAATGTGTTGGAGCTTAGCAAAGGAAAAAATAAAATCCCACATTTTTGTTCAGAGATCTGCTCAAATTACCAATATGTTGCCCACAGATGATGTGATGATGTAAACCATCAATCTTTTGAAATTGTATTAAACATTTCCATGCATGCTAGCAGCTTTGTAACCTAAACAAAGTTGGTTCTGTACACCACAAGCTAGACACTATTGAGAAGACCTTTCATTACATTGAATCATTTCTGGCAAACTGCTCAAATGAGCTTGCTTTAGAAACAGAAGTTTGAAGAGAAACTTGCTAAAAAAAACAAAGCCCCCACCTGCTGCCTCGTTTTATTTCAGTCTAAAGCCTTTGGACTTGTTTTTTTAGCAAGTTTTCCTAAACACTTCTGTTTCTAAAGCAGCTCTTTTGACAGTTTGCAGAAATATTCAATGTATGAAAGGTCTTCTCAATAGTGCTAGCTTGTGGTGTACAACAACCAAAACTTTGTTAGAGTACAAACTGGTAGCATCATGGAAATGTTTAATACATTTCAAAGATATGGTTTACATCATCATCATCATCGGTGGCACATTTCTGTTAATTTCGAGCGAGATCTCTGACAAAAATGTTGGGATTTTATTTTTCCTATTGCCTTAACGCTCCAAACACATTGTGGATAATAGGCTAAGGGGCGGACATCTCTAAGCGTTGACCAATCACAACAGAGCCGGCCAGCTAACCAACTCAGAGCAGACTGGGCTCTGGTTTAGACATGGTGAAAAGAAGGTGCTGCAGCACAGGCAGTATGAGAACAATTAAAGAGCTTTTTGGAACATTAAAGCATGAGACATGCCCAGTAAACACCTACAATACTGATATAACCTGAACATCAGCAGAGAGCACTCTTAAATAGAGACCGTACATACTATATACACCTGAACACAGCAGGAGAGGACTCTTGAAGTGAGACACTACATACTGATATAACTGAACATCAGCGGAGAGGACTCTTTAAAGTAAGAACAATAAAACACAACAGACTACACCACTTTCTGATAACAACCAAGAGAAACAAATAATAAAAGAGACACATAAATATAAATCCATATAGTATAGAACCATATACAAATGACATAAACACTCAATTAAAGAGAGACACTACATACTAAAAAAAACAACACCAAAAACATATAGGAATAGAGACACTAATAAGATATAACCTGAAACATCAGCAGAGAAGAGACCTTAAAGTAGAGACACACATACTAGGAATATAAAAACCAAATAAGACATCAGCAGAAGAACTTTTTAAAATAGAGACACTACATAAAGAAATAATAAAAAACCTGAACATAAACAGCAGGAGAGACTATATTAATTAAACACTATATAAATGATTTAAAGATAGAACTACATACTGATATACACCGAACATCACAAGAAGGACTCTTTAAATTAGAGACACTTACATACTGATTAAAAAAACAACCAGCAGGAAGACGGACTCTTAAAGTAGAAACTACATACCGTGATATACCCTGAACATCAGCAGGAAGACTCTTTAAGAGTAGAGACAGCTACTATCGATATACACCTGAAACATCAGCAGGAGAGGACCTTTAAAGTAGAGACCACACATACGATATCACACCTGAACATCAGCCAGGAGAGGACTTCTTTAAGTAGAAGACACTAACATACCTGATATACACCTTGAACATCAGCAGGAAAGACTCTTTAAAGTAAGACACTAATACTGATATACACCTGAACATCAAGCAGGACGAGGGACTCTTTAAAGTAGAGACACTACATACCTGATATACACCCTGAACATCAGCAGGGAGAGGACTTTTTAAGTAGAGATACTACATAACTGATATACACCTGAACATCAGCAGGAGAGACTCTTTAAATTAGAGACACTACATACTGATATACACCTGAACATCAGCAGGAGAGGACTCTTTAAGTAAGACACTACAATACTGATATACAGTCCTGAACTCAGCAGGAGAGGACTCTTTAAAGTAGAGACACCTACATAACTGTATATACAGGACTGTCTCAAAAAATTAGAATATTGTGATAAATTCTTTATTTCGTAATGCAATTAAAAAAACAAAAATGTCATCATTCTGGATTCCATTACAAATCAACTNTATACACCTGAACATCAGCAGGAGAGGACTCTTTAAAGTAGAGACACTACATACTGATATACACCTGAACATCAGCAGGAGAGGACTCTTTAAAGTAGAGACACTACATACTGATATACACCTGTCTTTAAATTAGAGACACTACATACTGATATACACCTGAACATCAGCAGGAGAGGACTCTTCTACTTAAAGAAGTCCTCTCCTGGCTGATGTTCAGGTGTGATATCGTAGTGTCTCTACTTTAAAGAGTCCTCTCCTGCTGATGTTCAGGTGTATATCAGTATGTAGTGTCTCTACTTTAAAGAGTCCTCTCCTGCTGATGTCCAGGCGTATATCAGTATGT
>NW_011369446.1:0-4706 GCF_000735185.1 Notothenia coriiceps | reverse complement strand
CTGTATGTAGTTCCTTTATAGCCCAACATTAGCCACCTTTAGCTTAGCGGTGGTGACGTGAAGTCATGTGACCGTGCTGTAGTTCCTTTATAGCCCAACATTAGCCGCCTTTAGCTTAGGTGGTGACGTGAAGTCATGTGACTGTGCTGTAGTTCCTTTATAGCCCAACATTAGCCACCTTTAGCTTAGCGGTGGTGACGTGAAGTCATGTGACCGTGCTAGTTCCTTTATAGCCCAACATTAGCCTCCTTTAGCTTAGCGGTGGTGACGTGAAGTCATGTGACCGTGCTGTAGTTCCTTTATAGCCCAACATTAGCCACCTTTAGCTTAGCGGTGGTGACGTGAAGTCATGTGACCGTGCTGTAGTTCCTTTATAGCCCAACATTAGCCACCTTTAGCTTAGCGGTGGTGACGTGAAGTCATGTGACCGTGCTGTAGTTCCTTTATAGCCCAACATTAGCCGCCTTTAGCCTTTTTTTTTTCATTTATCAAACATTTCTCTGTTAGTGGAGAGCAGTAAACTTTAGATGAATGACTGCTGAACTTTCCCTTCTAAAAGAGACGGTATCTGCTGAGAATAAACAGCAACATGTTGGGGTTGTTTCCTTTTGCTTGCTCTTCAGAATAATGACCTTTCATTATTATAAATACCCACCAGTTCCCTGAATAACATTTCCCCTCTCTATTTTGGTCATGTTTCATCTTTTCTGACCAATTTCCTTTCTGCTTTCCTCCTTCCCATTGTTTTACTCAGGGTTGTAATTTGATCCTTCTTTTTTAAATTATATTTCATATGTTATATTTTGTTACAGAGCAAAGGAAAAATAATAAAAACCTCCAAGCAAAGCAGATTTAACAAAACAGGGTTTGAAAAAAGCCAAATATATAACTGCCTACTACAACAAGTTTTATTTCAAATACGTTTTTCTTTAACATTATTAACAGATACACTTAATGTCTCAGGCTTTCAAATCTTTTTTATTTAAGTTAAAAACGATGATATTTCTCTGACTATTGATGCTTTAATATGACAGAAGATCATGTTCATTTAGCAGCCGTTGATTAGTAAATTAAAACAGTATAAACAGGAGATCCTGGTTCAAATCCCAGCAGCGCCTGACGGTCAATTAACTTCACCAACGCTCTCAAAATGCTAATAATACCTCCAAAACGGCATGTGTCTGTTAGCTCTGATTTTTGTGAATTGAAATGCTTTTCCACTGTGGCTAATTTGCATTTATAACGTTTATTTTTGTCATTTTCATGCAGTTTGAGCTGCAAAAGTCAAGCAATCCTTTTGAGAATTCGCCCTTCGTGTCTCCATCATTTTAAAATTCACACTATGCACAGTATTGTTGAAAGCATTACACTCTGAGGGACAAGCCAACACCACAGAGTCCGACTCTTTAATACAAATAGCTGCATAAACCCAGGCTTTTCTCTCCTCTTCCTGCCCTCGAGCACCGTGTAATCCCTGGAATTACAATGCAAATGAACGTAAGAATCACTCAAATATGAGGCTGGAGGGCTTCAGATGAGGGTCTCCTCTCTTCTTCTCTCCCGCAGTTAAGTGCTGTGTTGCATTAGTCACAGTGAAGGCGAACAATGTGCATTTCCATAAATCCGCTGAAAGCTTTTGATGAATGTAATCGGCTTGGCTTTAGTCGCTGCACTTTTATGAATTCATAATGTGTCGAGGGACAGCTGCTGTTTGTCCCGTCCCTCAACCAGCCACAGATGATTTAATGCATACAGTTGTTTTATCTAATTAGCTGTATAATGGCTTTTCTGTTCAATAAACAATGGATCTTATTCATTAAGTAAGATGGGATCTGCATCAAAAGCCAACATATTAATTTTAAAAGGATGGTTTAAAGTTAAGTAATAGCTATTAAAGTCACCATCATATAGTCACATTCTTTATGCTAATACTTCGCTCTCATGAGATTACAGGAAATATAAAGCTAATACTCCAGTTGATTAGCTTAGTTTAGCATAAAACGCTCATAAAAACAATACAAAGTACAGTTTTGAAGCCTCAAATTTGGCATTTTAGCAGCATTTTGTTCGGCGACCAAAATGTTACACTAAACTATTTGACTCTTTGAAGTCATGTGACTGTGCTGTAGTTCCTTCATAACCCACCATTAGTATTTAATAGGTAGCCCACATTCACTTTATGATAATACTTATGTCGCTCTCATGAGATTACAGTAAATATAAAGCTAATACTATAGCTAATTAGCTTAGCATAAAAACGGTACGACTACAGTTTTGAAGTCTCAAATTTGTCATTATAGCAACATTTTTAGGCGACCAAACTGTTACAAATAACTATTTGACTCTAATTGGGAGCATCATTCACTAAATGAACAAAAAGCTGTTTTGAAGAAGGCGTTAAACTACAGATTGAGATCATAAAGTCATAAAGGAAATGTTTACAGAGGTAACAAATCGAGTAAGAAGGAGGATCATTTTCCCACAGACTTCTATACAATCTGATTTATTTTATAACAACCTGTTTAGTCGCCCCCTGCTGGATATTACATATAATTTGGGTTTAAACACTTTGTATTATTAACTTCATTTTATGACCTGGGGGTCGCAATATAAGGAAAAAGTCCAGATCATAACCCCATCATTTTGTCTTTTTATGGATAAAATAAACAATGTCAGCTGTTTCCTAATTTTTAGTCTTTGCATTATTCCATCCATCCATCCATCCATCCATCCATCCATCCATCCATCTTATCCCGCTTATCCGTGGTCGGGTTGTGGAGGTAGCAGTTCCAGCAGAGAGCCCCAAACGTTCCTTTCCCCTCATCAACCAGCTCTGACTGGGGGATCCCAAGGCGCTCCCAGGCCAGCCAAGAGATATAATCCCTCCACCTGGTTCTAGGTCTACCCCTTGGTCTCTTCCCAGCTGGACGTGCCTGGAACACCTCCCTAGGGAGGCGCCCAGGTGGCATCCTAACTAGGTGCCCGAACCACCTCAACTGGCTCCTTTCGACGCGAAGGAGGAGCGGTTCAACTCCGAGTCCCTCCCGGATGACTGAACTTCTCACCTTATCCCTAAGGGAGACACCAGCCACCCTGCGGAGAAAACCCATCTGTGCCGCTTGTATCCGCTTAGTCTTTGCACTAACCTGAACTAATTGCCTGCTGTCTCTACATTGATATTTAGTAAAGCTACAACCACCAATTAGTTTAATTATCAAGCATTCAGGAAAATAACCTGCGGTATAATTGATCATTTAAAGGGGACCTATCATGCAAAATGCACTTTTGTACGTCTTGTATACATGAAGATGTGTCCCCGGTGTGTCAGGGAACTCACCAAGTGTCAGAAAACACAACCCTCTCTCTTTTCCTCCGTACCCAAATCTCTAAAACGGGGCTGCAACAGATCTGATTATTATTTGAATTGTTCTGACGTCAGAAAAGGGGAGCTCCGCCTATATGGGCAACTCTCCACCTATCAGGGGAATGAGAGACCGCTCGAAAGCGCTGGAGACGCTGTAGTACATATGCCAGGCCTGTAGGTGGCGCTGTAGTCTGCCACAAAAGCAGAATCAGCCCCTACAAAAACAGGGCTGGAAAAGAGCAAATAGAGCGAAGTGAGGCATGGCTAAAATGCATAATCTGTTGCAAAAAAAAAACTTCATAGACGTGTTTTATATAAGTATGGCCCTACAAAATATAGCATGATAGGTCCACTTTAAGTAAATACTTTTTTGGTCTATACAGTTTAAGAAAATTGTAAAAAAAAACATTTATTGCAGTTTCAAACTCTTAAAGATATTCTTGATGTTTTGGTCCAAAATCACCAATATGTATTCCAGCCAGAAGAAACTTGTTTTGATGAAACAATATATATTCATTGCCAAGAATAAACAGATGGATGTAATGGGGTTTGTGGATTAGACCCTGTTGTGTGGGATTATCATTCAGGAGGGGAAGCCGATAAACCTTTTTCTGGAAAGTCAGACAGTGTGCGTGAAAGTTTTATGTATTGTTTTGTAAGCCTCAAACTCAAAGATATTCACTTTAATATGATATCAAAAAGACAACATCCACATATTTGAGAGGCTGTACAAAGTATTTTATTACATAATGTTTATTGAAAACCAATCGATTAGTCCACTTCTTCTCATATCAAGCATACAAACACAAGTGTGGTTATCTATAACAATCAAACTCTCAAAAGACACAGCAAACAAAGCGTATTTTCCAAAATGGTAAACTACGTATCCATGGATATAAGGTACAATTCCTTGCCCTTCTTCAAACCCACCAGGCGGAAAAACCAAACAATATTAAACATTTTGCCAGACGGACATGAATTTCTCAGCCTCTCCGTGGCCCGGTGTTAATCACAGAGGCTTCAGAGAGCCGGCAGCGCTTTGTCTTCCTGACATTTATCTCTATTCTCCATCAGTCCAGCCGTCCTCCAGGGAGTCCCTCATGCTGTCTGTCTGAGACAAAGATAACGCTAAGTCTTCAACTAAAGGTTATCTATCATCTTTCAACACGAGCAGTTTACCGTTTAACTTTCGAGGCATTATAGGAGACTGCAGAGGTGGAAGGAGTACTCAGATCTCATACTAGAGTACAATTAGAAGTACTCAGATCTTGTTCTTGAGTAAAAGTAGAAGTACTCAGGTCTTGTACTTGAGTAAAAGTAGAAGTACTCAGATCTTGTTCTT
>NW_011369445.1:2567-2774 GCF_000735185.1 Notothenia coriiceps | reverse complement strand
ATCTGCAGCACCTTCAACTGTCAACAATCATCAGAAGAGGAGCAGGACCACACACACACACACACACACACACACACACACACACACAGGACAACACACACACGCACGCACACATATACAGGACTCAATACACACACGCACACACACACACACACACACACACACACACACACACACACACACACACACACACACACACACACAGGA
>NW_011369445.1:0-2527 GCF_000735185.1 Notothenia coriiceps | reverse complement strand
TTGTTGATAATATTATACTATATTTTCCATACGAAACAGACTGTATATGCTAATGCCGAACCGGTTACAGTAATATGAACCAATTGGGTCTTTTACAAAAATGCAAGACCCCCTTCAGAGAGCTCCATGAGAAGAATGGAGGGGGGTCCCTCCTTGGGACTCGCAGCCCCTCCTCCCAACCTGAATGTTAATAAGAGCCCGGGAGTCTGCTGGCCCCTGCCGGGGCCCCTCGGCCCAACATTAATAACAAATTATAAGGCTGTCCATGTACTGCCTTATTCAAAGAAAAGATGGCACCAACAAAATAAACAATTCAACTAACCCATGTGGCACGTGTTGTGCTTGTTTCCCTGGAAAGTTAAACGCACTATGGTCCACTACCAAAAGCACGTGGAAATGACTGTATGGATCCTAAAACACAGACAAGCAACCTGGTCGCTGGTTGGATTGGGGCCCTAAATCTTAAGAACCTTTCCCTTTAAATGACAATGAAAAATGGTGACCGCACCTTAAACAACTTCTGTTTCTTTTTGTTTGATGTATTTAATGTTGGTTTAAATTGATCAATGATCTGTGGGATTAAATGTAAGTGGGTTGTGTACGTACTTCCCCTGCCAGGGATCAGTTCTGGCGGTTCTGATTGGAACATGGGGATGGAGCCCAGGTTACCCCCCGACCTCTGACCGATTTCCCCCGGGCTGAACAGGAAGTATCCGCTCGCTGGCATCCCCCGGCTCCAGGAGCTCACCAGAGAGTTGTAACTCTTTTTAAGAGCGGTGAGAGTGTCACTCGCATGCACCCCGCACGCAACGCACGCCACACACACACCACAACACATACACACAAACACACCCACAACCACACACACACACACACACATACCATGTATACATCACTTCAGGGGACATTACATTGACTTACATGCATTTCCTGGAGACTTATCCTAACCTTAACCATAACCAACACATGCCTAACCCTAACCCTTACCCTTAACCTAACCCTAAACCTAACCAAGTCTTCACCCTAAAATTAATGATTCCCCTCATGGGGACCTCCAATTTGTCCCCATAAGGGAAGTGAGTCCCCAAACGTGACTGTGTAAACAGATTTAG
Source organism: Notothenia coriiceps (assembly GCF_000735185.1). Lineage (NCBI taxonomy): Eukaryota > Metazoa > Chordata > Actinopteri > Perciformes > Nototheniidae > Notothenia > Notothenia coriiceps. The sequence goes on along the minus strand of NW_011369445.1, from coordinate 1,415 downwards.
GTCCCCACAAGTCCAGTAATGCTAGGCCACACACACACACACACACACACACACACACACACACACACACACAAATACCTGCCTGAGGCCACACACAGTGCCAAGATAAACTGGTTGCATTTACATCATCCATCCAGTTTCCTTCTCTAACTTCTTATGATTTCATCACACACACACACACACACACACACACACACACACACACACACACACACACACACACACACACACACACACACACAGTTTAGAGTGTTAGTCTCCCTCGCGTGTTGTGACAGTTATAGTAGTGACAGCGAGAGCGACTTAAGGCATCCCTAGAGTACACCTGATAATTACTATCATATGCGCCGTTGACTTACTAATGGAGCTTTGCTATGATATCCCAACCTGTCCTCCTTTTTTCTCTTTCGCTCACGTATTCGCCCTCGTGTCTCCTGCTGTCGGAAATAAACAGAATCTCTTGTTTATTGCTTGTTGTGTTCAACAAGGGCTCGAGTGTTCGGAGCAACCTGGATGGCACTTATTTTTTCCGTCCTAATTTATATCCTCTTTTCCTTTTTCAATCTCCCCTACCGACCTTGTATTCTATTTTTAAACGATTCATTTGTTCTTGTGACCTTCCCCGCTTCTTTTACCTTAATAGGAGAAAAAAAACCTAGCAGTGATGAGAGAGCCCTGTTTATTACAGAGCCAGAGGTCTTATCGAGCTGCTGTGTGCAGTAATAGTAAACACTACACGGCGTTTAGTCGCAGACAGCTGCCGTGCCGGTGTGTCTACCTGTGCCGAGGTTTTCCATCTCTCTGTGTGTGAGTGAGGACTTCTGGTATTTCTCTCAGCTGTGTCCTTATCAGCTTATCTGACACTTTATTTGATGCTGGATCAGAGGACCCTGTTCTGCATAACCTCACACACACTCAGGGCAAAAATAAAGTTGGTGTGTGTAAAGTGAACGAGAGTTACGTGCTTTCGTGTCAGATTTGTTGCAGTTGCTCAACTACTGCAAGTGTGTGTTAGTGTAAATGATTGACTTCAGACTTATCCTCCCTTGTCTCTGACCACCCTGCTTTCCCACTATATACATGTGCGGTAAAAGCATTTCCACATTTCACACATTCTCCACAACCTTGACCTTTGTGTAGCTGCAAGAAACAGCCGTAACTGAAATACTTTCAAAGAAATTCAAGAAAGATTTCTTGTCCTCTGGTCATGACCTGGACTGAGATCTGTGAGAGGGCGTGCTTCTTTTCTGAGCCACAAGCTGCAGGGTAAGGGGCAGCCGGGTGGGGTAAGAGGGGCTAACATTCCTCACTAATTGTGTGTGCTCTCTGTCCCTCCCTTTCCTGTGTGTGTGTGTGTGTGTGTGTGTGTGTGTGTGTGTGTGTGTGTGTGTGTGTGTGTGTGTGTGTGTGTGTGT
>NW_011369444.1:0-3465 GCF_000735185.1 Notothenia coriiceps | reverse complement strand
ACCAGAAAATAAAGAGAACGTTTTCGACATTGAAGGCTCGAGTGATCTGTGATCTTGAATAGCGGTGAACGCTACAATATGAACAGGCTCGTGCTTGGCCCACTGGTATTGTTTGTTTATTTATTTTAAAAATTAACTAGCAACGCCGTGCTGTCATATAGCAACTGCTAAGCTACTGCAGCAAAAGAATCCTGGCGCCGCCCATGAAGGTAGATTGTTTCTGCAGTTTCACACACAAACTCACTCTCACAAACCCTCTCTCTTTCTACAGGATATTTACTTCAATGGAACTGAGCTTCTATACATACAAATACATAATAATAAACTAAGTGTTATGCTTTGCTACATCAAAAAGCTTGAACAACAGGCCATAGACTATAAAAGGTAGATGTTTCTCCATTTACACTTTTTAACACACTCTCTTTCACATTCTCACGACCTCCTCTCTGTACGCCGTCTCGTCGCCGTCTGTGATCTGGCCGATGACGGTCGTGTCGTCAGAAAACTTCACGATGGTGTTGGAGCTGTGTGTGGCCACGCAGTCGTGTGTGAACAGGGAATAGAGGAGAGGGCTGAGTACACAGCCTTGAGGGGCTCCGGTGTTGAGGATCAGGGTGGAGGATGTGATGTTTCCCACCCGCACTGCCTGGGGTCTGCCCGTCAGGAAGTTCAGGATCCAATCACAGAGGGCGCTGTTGAGCCTGCAGATTACTTCAAGAGTTTTTTCAAAGCGGGATATATGATTGTACAGCCCACCAAACAACATAAAATAATACACAATGAGTAACAAACCAAAGAGGAAACACAAATGTATCTTCCTAATAAAGAAAGTATTGCTCCCTCCTTTAGTCTCATTATCCTTCTCTTCTCCTCCTAACTTCTCCTCTGTCTCCCCGGGCTGATTGCTCTCCGGGGAAACATTCAGGGCTGTTTTCCGTAACTCCAGCCTCACATCCACACACTCTTCACTGTTTTTAATTACACAAATGATCCGGCTGATTGGAGCATGGTAAAAGAGTGTGTGGTGAGTGTGTCAGGACTGGTATAGATGGAGACAGGGGCATTTATTTATTTTGGGGCAGAACAAAAGGACAGGTTGACAGACAGGAAGAAGCTCTGTCACTTTGGGGATTTAACTGTACATTTGAAAATATGGGAGCTCTGTATGTGAGATGCATCACTCCCTCAAGTTTGGTTGAAATTGGATCAGGGCTTTGTGAGACACTCGTGAGCGGCAAACAAATGAATGAGCAAACAGGCTGATCTTTTCCAATCCCTTCCCCTCCTATCTCATCAGCTTGGATAAAGAACAACAGAAATCAAGTTTAAGACAGGGAAACAGACAGACTGAGGCTGTGATGTCCGAAATGATCCAGGAGATTGACTTTGAGACGGAAAGACAGAAAATAAAGACTAGAAATCAAATGAACATGGCCTTTGGGAGAGGACAAACAAACAAACGAAAACACAGCCTTTAGAGTCACATATGGAGCAGAACAGAATCAAATACGGCTTTATTTCATAACGGTTACCCCAGGTTTCAAGTCAGGTTCCCAAGAACTAGTTAATGTCAAGACGCAAGTCTTTTTAAGCATACTGAATTAATTTAAGCAAATTAAGCCAATTCTGAGAGAAAAACACTTCCAGTCATTTGTGCAATCCCTTTTGTGACTTTAAGCAGCTATAATCTATATATTTGATACGACATTCTGAGAAAAAACCGTTCCATCAAGCCAACCACATTCTCATTTCATTCTGCTGCACTGCATTGTGTTCCTGCATATCACACTGAAGGTCTGCATCACGGTACGGATAAGGGTTGGGTGCCGAGAACCGGTTCCAACATGATTCCAAGGGCATCATTTAGAAATGTGAATTTCGGTTCCGCTTTTCGATGCCTGAGGAAATGTTTCTCTCTGTAGCCTACTGTATGACTGCGGCGGGGCGGGAAATGTAGCGTTGTACCTACACTTCCTACATCGTAACCTGAGACCAGGGGCCTCATGTATAACGCCGTGCGTAGGATTGACGTGGGAAGGTTGCTTACATTTTCCGATTCACCGAACATTGCGTACTGGCGAGGAAATTGCGTACGGCATTCCCTACGTCGGTTTCCCTTTATAAATCACAATCGACTCGAAATGCGGTGCAGCTTTTGCGGGCTTCACGTAACGCCCATATTTGCCTATAAATAGTCAAAGAAACGCCCTTTCATTAATTAATTTTTGACTGACTGCATGAAGAAGATCGCAGGAAATGATGACAGAACAGCTAAAAAAGACATCTCACACCGTGTCAGAGGGAGGTCGAGATAAATCATGTTTGGTGGATGCAGTTTGAAACAGAGTAGCAGCATGGAGGTCGGATCGTCACCAAAATAAATAAATAAGTGTTCCGAAAAAGGTTAATGACAAAAACTCTATATCCACCAGTTAAAGGAAATACAACTAATGTCTGTGTTGTGTTATATTAGCTGTACAATTTACCACATATGGTGTTCTTAGTTTCCATACCTCCTGTTTTTACGAGCGACTTATCAAGTCTTGGCAAACGGCATAAAACACGATTAATCATGATAGTATATAAAACCATGCTCGTACAACTAGAAAGGCAAAACGGCGTCAGTTTAGACGTAATTCTGTCCTCCTGCTTACCGCATCATTTATGAGAAAACATTTCATAACATTAACACGAACATATTCGAGGTGGTTTTAAATAACATATCCGTATTTATTTATTTCTCCAAGTTATGTTTTTGTGTGCACTGAGGAGTCCCAAACAGGCGTTTGTTAAATCATTTTAAGATTGGCTTTAATGAATTTGTGAAAATGAATTCTTATATGATAAATGAGAGGTAGCATTTTATTTATGGTATTATTTCCACATATTTCTCTCCATTCTTCCTTCTGCCAACGGTGTCGCAGTTTCTCGTCTCTCCCGTGTTTGTGCTTAGTGCGTACGCATGGGTTAGAGTTTGCGTGGAGGACTGCACGTTTTCCCGCCAAGTTAGTATTCTATAAATCGCAAACATTGCGTAGAAACTACGCCATTTTTTGAGCGCATATCCCTTTATAAATGAGGCCCCAGGGCCGGCCCGTCGCACTGGCGTTATAGATGTTCGCCTAGGGCGCCAGATCTGTGGAGGCGCTGCGCTTACAGCTCTGGGAGGGAAAAATCATCCTAATGTTCGGCCTTGATGTAACAACATTCATAATTAAGTAAATGTAACACCCTTTTCATCCCGGTTACACTTTCCATTTGCCCTGTACGATGGGCGCTGTAAGTGATGAAAATGGGGGCTGTTAGCTTACCTGGCACCCGCAGCTCACAGCCAAAGTGCGAGTGAGCGTGGGAGCGAGCGAGGGAGAAAGGGAGGGTGCACCGGTACCAGCGCTGTTGTTATTGGCATCTGGTGCTAGCTGCTCTAACGGAAGGAAGAAGATGTTTCTACAATAATGTGGAGGG
>NW_011369443.1:0-4141 GCF_000735185.1 Notothenia coriiceps | reverse complement strand
GACTACCGGAGAGAATTACAGTGCTTGCCTCGACGGGGAGGGATTGTATTGAATAACAGCAGCAGGAGGCACAAACGCTTGCCTCGAGGAGGGGGAAAAAGAGCCACAGCGGAGAATAAACAGAAGGGCAACCATGGCAACCATGGCAACCATGCGCGGGAAGTCTTCTTTGCTGCTTTTGTGGCAGACTACAGCGCAATTTACAGGCCTGGCATATGTATACTACAGCGTCTCCACCGCTTTCTAGCGGCAATGGCTGGCCGTGGCCCAACCCCCCATTCCCCTGATAGGTGGAGAGTTGCCCATATAGGCGGAGCTCCTCGTTCCTGACGTCAGAGAATTCAGTCTGTATCAGATCCGTTGCAGCCCCGTTTTTAGATATTTGGGTATGGAGGAAAAGAGAGAGGGTTGTGTTTTCTGACACTTGGTGAGTTCCATGACACACCAGGGACACATTCATGTATAAAAGACGTACAAAAGTGCATTTTGTATAAAATACATTCAGGTAAAATAGTCCTATGCAGTAAGGCCTTAATAGAGATAAAGATCTGAATTAAGCCTATACTGTAAACCAATCTATACATTTTCCTTCCTTTTGTCGCTCTTTCACCACACACAAACAATCAGAATCAATTAAAGACGGCATATTTTTTTGTTATATATTTTTGGAGATAATCTATGAATAAGGGAAGATCAATATAGGCTAAACAGTGTCTGTACATTTTGCAGTTTAAAATACAGATAAAACCTATCCCAACACATATTCCATATAAATATATATAAGATTCAGAATTAGAAATACTTTTGCCAGCAATATTGGGGGTGGAGTTTATTAGTATGAGCATATATAACTAAGAAGATAAAGATGAAGAAATTTGACTTTTTATAAAAACATTTATATCTTAGGTGTCTGTTTTGTTCTAGCCTCTTTACTTAAATGATATACATTTGGCTTGTATCAATTAACCATCCTGTGTGTTGAATTGTGCTGATTTAATATAGATAAAATTGTTCTACATTACAAAGACCCGTACAAAAAAGTATGTTTGTTGAAAGTGACCTCATTGAAGTGAATGTGAAGGTCAAGCTGACAAGAAACGTATATGGAAAACTTTGGAAGCTTACAGATATAACTTTGATATTGACTTGTATTAGCCAAAATCTACATATTGTGGATTTTGGAATCAAACCGTCGCTCTTCCAAAAAAGACCACAGAGACCTGTGTGATGCTGTGACCCCGACTGTTAACCATTGTTCAGAACCTTGGGTCATACACCTCAGTGTAGCTTGCAGCGACCTGCAGCCCCCCACAGCCTGACATATTTGATCTGATCTGATAAAACACCCCCACAGGCCCTCACACTCTGCCCTCATCACATCAAAACTTGTTCTGTGTTCATCACAGTTGTTACCCTCTTGATCAACACACACCGTTTCCCTGTAGTTTAAGATCTGGTGATTTCTGGGCCCTTCGCAGTGTATGACATGTTGTTTACTTGATTTGGCTGGACACTTTAACTGTGCATTCACAGGTGTTTAAACAGCAGTTCTCCAATAAAAGCTGTGCCCCTGCTATTCTCAGGGATAAGACTTTAATATATTAAGACTACTTTATGATTATGGCCCACTCCACTTCAGATGGTGTCATGCTCTATGGGTTGTCATGCCAGAATGTTTTTAGCATTAACTACAAAGATGCTGACCATCAGAGGTCTTTGGCCCATACAGCAGTCGTATTAGTGTTTTTCTTAAGCCCCGCCTTTGATCCGCTCAAATACATCCAGTCACGGCTTAATGAAACAAATCAAGAAGGAGAATAACTCTGGGATCTGCTTTTAAATAAGGGCTATTCAAGTGTTTGTACTGCTTAGACAATGGGACATTTTCTTTTTTGGCCAAATGACGTCACAGACTAACACAGACGTTGTAGTACCAATCAATCAATCAATCAATCAATGTTTATTTATATAGCCCAATATCACAAATGTTACATTTGTCAGTGGACTTCACAGTTTGTACAGAATATCAGTATGACAATACGACACCCTCTGTCCTTAGACTCTCACATCGTACAAGGAAAAACTTCCGGAGAAAACCCCACAGTTTAAAGGGGAAAATGGGAGAAACCTCAGGGAGAGCAACAGAGGAGGGATCCCTCTCCCAGGACGGACATACGTGCAATAGATGCCGTGCGTACATTGAAAAGATAATACATTTGCAACATAGGTAGTCCAAATGTTTGGAAATGCATGTGTGTATAATAGGAAGATGAATCCACGAGGATATCGGACTTATGATCCAGGACCACAGCCACGACTCAAGATCCAGGACTCGCGATCCATGACACAGGACTGCAGGATCATCCATGACTCCGGATCCCGGCGTATATAGACACCAAAAAAAAGAAAAAAACACTGGCGCTCCAACAGATTGTACATGATATGCTAAGGGCCGGGACATTACCAACACAGCTTTAAGCAGTTAACCAATCACAACAGACCCGGCCAGCTAACCAATCACAACAGACTGGGCTCTGGTTTCAGACAGAGGGTGAAAAGAGGTGCTGCAGCACAGGCAATATCAGAAAGATTAAGACGGAAACATGTCACAGTAGAAGCACAAAATACAAATTATCCTGAAAATGAGCATAATATGTCCTCTTTAATCAAATGTTTGCTGAAACAAAAGTCTAATATAAATAAATATAATAATGGCAGCCATTGTGAAATATGCTTGATTTCAGAAATCTTGGGTGTTTTTGCTCCCTGCCCAACTATGCTTTAATTCATTTTTATGCTTTTTTATGCTTTATTCTCCCTCTTTCAGATTTCATCAGTCTCCAGGTTGCCGGTGTGAACTCGCTCTTTGATACCATAGCACCACTTTGACTTCGAAGTTTGTGTCAATTTAACCACGCTTTATCGTATAGCTTTTAATCCTCCCTATTTCATGCCAGAGGGAACAGTCAGTAGCTCTTAAAAGTGCATTAAGCCAGCTGCAGGAAAATTGAAGAAAATTTGAAGATGATTATTTAGAGATTAGAATGGTAAAATCACCTGCAATACTTTTTGTATTAAGCAAAAGACCATCTGTCAATCACCCACCCATTTGTATGATACCTTCTGCTCTGAGGTTTATTGGCGGTTAAATGCCCCCTCCCTCTGTTTTTCACATTTGAAGCAAGAGAGCCCGCCTCTGCAATTCAAACCGGCCAATCAGGTCATGTCTCAAATTAAACCAAGAAATACACGTTTTTTTAATACATTAAACAAGATAAAAAATGCATCAATTAATGATCTACTTTATTAACAATGATACTTCACTTTCCAAACATTTACATACTTCTAAGGCACATATAATGAGTATAGTGTAGGGGCGTGGCCCCCCTATGGGCACTCTAGCACAAGATGGATTCCAGGACTGAAGGAGGACTGCAACACTGGTGATGGCTTTAAATATTGTGTATGTTTAACATATATTAAATAACTACCGTAATTTTCGGACTATAAGGCGCACCTGAATATAAGCCACAGCAGCTAAATTGAATGATGTGTACATATATAAGCCGCACTGGACTATAAGCCGCAGGTGTTTTAATGTTTAATTACCATATGTAAGGGTTCGTGCACAGAGGGGATTGTCTGGAAAGAGATGGCTGTTTGAGGCAGTTCTCCCATTTATTAACATTTCAACAAACAAGTTGCATATTTGCATAACGTATTCAAGTGTTACCATTTAGTGCAATAGTAGCTACAGAATATGTACTGTGCTGTGTAAACTGTACTGTATCACATAGCGTTTCAGACACACAAACTTTTCAACTTTCAAACTTAAACGGTGTACTCCCAGCGCACGTACCGGCAGTGATCTACAGCAGCGGTTTTCAACCAGTGGTACGGGGACAAACTGTCTCGCTCTCGTAATGTCTGTCTGTCTTGCTCTCGTTCTGTCTCTCGTACCACTCTCGGTTCCACTTTTACTTTTGCACGCTACCTGTCTCAGTCTTTTCCGGCCTCCAGCTTTTCCTGCTGGAACCCGCCGCTTAAAGGTGGGGGTCCGCGGACCGGCCATCTGAGACTGCCAAGGCACACAAGGGGATAGGCCGTTAGCTGTAAAAATCCATAGATTAGCCGCACCGTT
>NW_011369442.1:0-5658 GCF_000735185.1 Notothenia coriiceps | reverse complement strand
AGGGGTTAAATAAATTTTTTTTTTTTTTTTTAGAGGACATTTCAGAATATCGCGATATATATCGTATATCGCGATATAGTCAGTAAATATCGCGATATTATTTAGAGACCATATCGCCCAGCCCTAGCTGCATGTAGCAGCTGCATGTGTGTAAACTGCCCCGCCCCCTCCCACACAGACAGGGGAGAGAGATCTCGTCTGGATTGGAAAGATCAAAAATACACCGACCGACCATAGACGCATTTCTTTGTCTTTTTGCATATTAGAAACGAGTTGGAGACACTAAGACTGTGATATAATGTTTTTGTAGCAATAATACATGACATATATTTTTAAATGTCTCCAGTACCGATAAAAAGACCAATAGCGTTGGAGCTTAACGGCGCGTAAAACACACGTGATGACGTCACCAACAAATCGACGACTGAATTAGTTGGCAACTAATTTGGTAATTGATTTTAATCGATTAGTTGTTGCACCCCTATTGCGGTTGTCCCTTTCCTGTAGTGTGTTATATAGGTTTTTGTGCACTATGTCACCCTCATTGTTCTTATTGGCTAGTGCTCCAACACATTGTATGTGGTAGGCTAAGGGACAGGACATCTCTAAGCCGTTGATCAGAGCAGAATGGGCTCTGGTTTCAGACAGAGGGTGAAAAGAGGTGCTGCAGCACAGGCAGTATGAGAACAATAAAGAGCTTTTTGAACATTAAAGCATGGAGACATGTCACAGGAGACACTAAATACTACTATGAACCTGAAAATGAGCATTATGTCCTACTTAAATTATATTATCCTGATACCAAAACTTTCCTGAAACACTTCTAGTTCCACCTCATTCTAAAGTAAAATGATTACAATGTTGACTAACAAATTCATAATTGAAGCATATGATGAAGCGTTCTCCAAATTCTACAAATGAATCTAAATACACTTTTAAACACCATGAACATGGTAAAACGTTTTTGACATCTGCCTCTTTTATTTCAAGGTGCTGGATTAGCTTTAATTCAAAGTCAAACATCCCCAAATGTTCCTGTATGTGTTGACTCTACTCGTGACAGACACCGGCTCTTACCTGCCTCTATAGCAAAGTCCTTCTGGTACTGTCCAAATGTAATCAGCTAATGGAGTTCACACTTCAAAACACTGCCAAATATTTTCAAAATTGCCTGATCCTGATATAGCTTTTTTCGGGCATAAGGGGACATTATATTATTATAATCCTTTTGGAGCTACACTTCAAGTAAATATATTTATGATAGTATAAACAATTGAGATTCACTCATCTTATAATTGTGACAGAAATTGGAAGCAATTCAAGGATTACATTGGAACTAAGCTTTACCACCATCATGAATGCATTAACTTGTCTCTTTTTCTATCTTTGGTAAAAGTCAGATAAGATAATTGGGATAAGATAAGTCGGTCTTTATTTTGTGCAACACACTGTATCGAATGTCCACGTAAAGCACGTCTTGTTTTTTTCTCCTTTTTGTTTTATTTTTATATATTTTTGTGGCTGTTTTATGGTCCAAAAAAGCCCATTCAAATATGTTATATATAATTATAAAACTGGTTTATGGGCAGATTGCTAGTACGTATGACGTAATAGCTCAGTACCACAAAGAAGTGATTAATGTATACACTATTTGTTTATTGTTTATCCTTTTTTTTATGGTCGATTTCCACCTTTCAAAATATTTTTGGTAATTACCAACCATCATAAAAGCAGTCAAGATCTGGTAGAGTGGTCACTTAACCTTCATGATACAGCAGCTTCTTTTTTTATAAATAGTCTTCTAATATGCAGTTCTCAGAGTTCACCATATCCTTGTTTATAAAGTCCATGCTCTGTTCTACTGGTATTCTCTGATGTGATTCAAACACTATCAATAAATAATTATCACAAACTCTGATTCAAGTCCATCATATTCTACTTCCAGACAAGCAGAATTAAGATAATTGCCCAGGTAACTTAATAATCCCTGAATCTTTAATATTCAAGGTTGGTAGAAAAAACAAATGTATTTCAAAGGAAATAATGAGTAACAATGAAATGTGCTTTGGCTTCAAAGTAGTAAGAGACTTCAATTCTGCATATTCTGAAGCAGTATGAGGTAAATGTGTTCAAAGTGAGCTTAAGTAGTGAGAACAGGGATTTCCACTGAAAGACACATGGAGTAGCACAAATCCCAACTATAGCATTGAGTTGCTAGCCTTTAATGAGCAGCAGGATGTCAAGTGTTACTCACCGATGCTTTTTGAAGGTGGAGGTGGCTTCTTCGGCTTCTAGCAGGAAGAGAGGGATACATGGAAAAATAGGTCAGAATGCCAGAGATCTATCATCTTAAAAACCAAAGCTGACATAAAGGAGAAAGGCAAAGCAATTAAGGTTTGGTCCATAGAAGGAACATGTGTAGCCTGGATATGTATGCTTGATGAATATGAATTAAAAAAGGGAAAAAAAGTAGTAGTTTCACTTATTTTATGAAGATCTTGAATCCCCCTGAATTTGAATACATTAAATATTTATTAAACATTTGAAATACTAGGTAATAACAATCACCTATCAGATTAAACATGTATACTGTAACAAATTTATTGTCTAATATTCAAAGATAGCAAAGTGGTTTAAGAAGAAAGGATTGAACAATGCACCTTTCTTTAATCCTTTCCTCTTGAACCTCTTTACTATCTTTGAATACAACACAATACATCTGTTACAGTATACACGTTTAATCGTTTGGATGGCTTTTTTATATATATTTCACCAGTAATACATAAGAATCATAGAAAATGCAATAGAAAGGAATTGTCTATACTTTCAGATCAGTTACTTGAAGAAAGTTGAGACTCTTTGAGTAAGTCAGCTGCTTTTCGCTTTGTGGTCTTTTTTATTTGTTTCTGTACCCCATGAAGGGTTAATGTCTCGTGTTAACTTTTTAATAAATGCAAAAAACAATTTCCTTCGTTGGAACATCTTTAAATAAGGTCACATGCACCCGTGGTAGTAGCTGATGATTATCTGTTTTGATTGGCTATGTGACTGGAAGACATGTCGGGTAAATCTGAAGCAAAATTGCATTTAAAAGGATTCAAAGACTGCCTGAGGGTGATCTAACGTCATATTAAAGTAATTCAAAGCATGTGTTCTCAACTCCCATATGTCAGGAGCAGATACTGCTGCTGCAAGAGCTTTCTTCAAGGTCCGTAAATGAAATCTATGAAGGTAGATATGGTGTAAAACCTGATGTGAGCACTTGCAGAAAAGAAATCTGAGCTTGTGTGCATACATTTACACTTGTATAAAATATCCACGTAACTGTGAACCAAATTTGAAGTCACAGAAGAAAAAAAAAGTTTTGTAGCTTGTAGAAAAAAAATTAACTTAGTGATGAAATGTTCACTTGCAGAAAAAAATATATTTTTAAAATATATTTTCCATTACAACTGCAACTTGGTTATTACAACCTCTCAAATCAGTCATTACAACTTGACGAATCTGCTCTGTGGCAGTATAAATCGACAAATCTGCGGCCTTGACTTTTGCTACACTTCTTGCTATGAATGTGTCGCTAAAGTAATTTTCACCTGTAGATGTGGGGGGAGGGAGGGGGGTTGGAGCGAAGGGGCGGAGCTATCAGAACGAGGAGGCGCAAGCTTGAGTCAGTCACCATCTCAGGTCGAACCGGATGACTGCGGGGCCCCGCATGTTGCCCCTTTCACACCAACGCGGTTCCAGGGCCGGTTCGGAGCTTGTGCCCGATAAGCACCGGTTTTTCCTGTTGACGCCGCAGCGGAGACGGCCCTTTTCCCCGAAAACCGGTTCTTACCAAGCTCGAAAAAAGTGTCGGTCTAGGCAAAAACCGCATACGTCACTCTTACGTCGGATGGGGGCAGGATTAACCTGAACTGACAGTTTATGGAGAGTAGCCTACGGCAAATAAAAGTTGAAACAAGCAGGACCTTGAGCAAAGTGACTAGAACGCAACCACACACTGTTAAAAAAAAAACACTTTATAAAGTCAGGCAACACTAACCAGTAACCAGGCTTCGTGTGATTCTGTTTATTTGACCATCCGTTCGCTGTTAATGATCATTGTGGAGGGGGCAGACGTTTTGTTTTGTATTATAGCAGCTATCAGATGGAATCAATACATGGGCTGCACAGGTTGTCATGTCCGACTATCACAAGTAGAATCTTAATGAAAAATACGCCGGTAAAATGTGCCTGTAGAAAACGGCTTATGCCACAAGTTATAGCAACAAGCTACAAGTAGCCTAGTCAATATAGTCGGTTTAGCTTCGGTTGCTATGCTAACATCACCCATTTTATACCAGACACTCTTTCATAACAGGGTTGTGATGCCAAACAGCGTCAATTCAGACTGATACACATTCACTTATGGGGAATTGGGGATATTTATCAACTGCTTGTGTGACAGTCAGCCAGTGAAGACTTTACAGCGGCCGCTGCTGTGAGTTAACGGGAGAATAAACTTCAGTGGACGAGCAGCACTGCAGCGGTCGGTAAATGCCGCTGTAACACATTAATAAACAATGAACCACGGCACTCTGGAGAAAAGTATAAGGTTGGAGAAGTCGTTATTTTATCCCCCATTGTTGTTGTTGTGAGTGAAGCACGGAGCTAGAACGGGAGCTGCGTTGGTGTGAAAGGGGCAACAACATGTAGTCACTTGTGTGTGACTGACCCGAGCTTGCGCCTCGTCGTTCTGATAGTTCCGCCCCTTCGCTCCAACCCCCCTCCCTCCCCCCACATCTACAGGTAAAAATTACTTTAGCCACACATTCATCGCAAGAAGTGTAGCAAAAGTCAAGGCTGCAGATTCGTCGATTTATACTGCCACAGAGCAGATTCGTGAAGTTGTGATGACTGATTTGAGAGGTTGTAATAACCAAGTTGCAGTTGTAATGGAAAATATATATTAAAAATTTACATTTTTCTGCAAGTGAACATTTCATCACTAAGTTCATTTTTTTCTACAAGCTACAAAACCTTTTTTTCCCTTCTGTGACTTCAAATTTGGTTCACAGTTACGTGGATATTTTATACAAGTGTAAATGTATGCACACAAGCTCAGATTTCTTTTCTGCAAGTGCTCACATCAGGTTTTACACACTCTCACATTTTGCACCATATCTACCTTCATATTCCAGTCCTAATAATTTTGCTCCTTTAGTACAGTGAGCAGTTTTGTGGGTCAGGTTGAGATGGTTGATCATATTTTTAAGCTATAAACTGTCCAAACGTTTTTATCTTTTGTCAAAGAAAATGACACTGAAATTTCATATTTTGATCTTAAACAATGAACATTGATAATTAAAACATTAAAAAATGTATAAGAAAATATCTGAAAACATACCTGATGCCAAAAGAAAATGTTTTTAAATTATCTACATCTGAAAACATAACATCTTTAAATGAAAAAAGAAAGCCACAAATAAATAGATAATAAATAAATAATCAAAACTTTTCAAAGTGTAACTATTTGTTCATGGAAAAAAACAGAACTCAATCAAAATAATATTCAACCTAAAACAACTTGTATACATTTCCAATGCTGTACTGTGAGGTGAAATCTCTACCAGCAGCTGATGTGGCTGATATGTTCACACCTGCATGCAGACAATCTAA
>NW_011369441.1:1946-4462 GCF_000735185.1 Notothenia coriiceps | reverse complement strand
TATTAAACCCTATTTGGGATTGTTTTTTTTGTTGCAGCATTATAAAACAAACAAGGCATTCCACATAATAACACATTAAAAGAGTAGAAATAAACCATTCCTAAATAGAAACATCTCAAAATAGGGATAAAGAGAGTACACTGAACAAACTGAAACATTGACTTTAATTACATTTATTATGTCAACAGATTCCTCAACTGTATTACGTTAGTTGTAAGCAATAATATTACGTTTAAATAAAAAGTATTGATTCAACTTAATAGTATTGCTTTCAACTGACCTAATACAGTTATGTGAAATGTGTTGACATGAATCCATCCATCTTCTCCCGCTTATCCGTGGTCCGGTCTCTGAGGTATCAGTTCCAGCAGAGAGCGTTCCTTTCCCCTCATCTACCAGCTCTGACTGGGGGGTCCCAAGGCGCTCCCAGGCCAGCGAAGAGATATAATCCCTCCACCTGGTCCTAGGTCTACCCCTTGGTCTCTTCCCAGCTGGACGTGCCTGGAACACTTCCCTAGGGAGGAGCCCAGGTGGCATCCTAACTAGGTGGCATCCTAACTAGGTGCCTGAACACCTCAACTGGCTCCTTTCGACGTGAAGGAGGAGCGGTTCAACTCCGAGTCCCTCCCGGATGACTCACTCACCTTACCCCTAAGAGAGACGCCAGCCACCCCGCGGAGGAAACCCATCTCGGCCGCTTGTATCCGCGTTGACATGATACCTTTAAATAAAATCGTTCAGTTTTTCAGTGTAAGATGACCGTGAATGAGTTATTTTCCAAGTTGCCAAACTCACCAACGTGTTTCCATTGGCCTCTGTTGAACCTCCTGTCACACAAACATTAATTAAACAGCAGGTTTGTGTTTATAGTGTTAATGGTAAATGTCTCCGGTCCTATCCGGAGGCGGCGTTCCTCTCTTTCTGGAGTCACAGATGTAGAAGATGTAAACAGAGTGTGTGCCAAGTGAGAACTGAGACTCATTTGGCTGTCATCGAGCTGAGAGGAAATCAGATTCAGTCTCTGAACACAGGGATGAATATTTATCAGAGAGGGTCAGACGAGAGGAAGAGGAGGAGGATCAAAGGCGGAGATTTGCTTTGTTCGGAGAGGAAGATGTGGAGGTGAAGAGAGGTGTTGAGACGAACAGAAAGGAAACGGCAGGTCTGTTCCCCCACGCTTTAATTCGTAATTAGTATAAAACTGCAAGCTCTGCGATGTAATTTCTAAAAATAAAGTCAGTGCTGTCCCTGTTCCCCCTCAGAGCACTCTCCCCCCTCAGAGCACTCTCCCAGGAGGACGAGCTGCCACAAGTGTGTTTTTATTTTTTACTTTTAAGGGTCAGAAGACACAGAAAACAGATATTTCTCTGGTTTCATTGACTGTACAATTCCCTGTCAGAAATTGTACCACCCTCTCATTAGTGGGGGTTGATGGAGGTTTTCTACCCAGAATGCAAGGCGTGCAACAATATGCAAGGCTGAAAAATGTTGTTTTGGGGACTCGGGGGGGATCGGGGTCATGTTTACTTTCACTATTCTGCTGAAAAGGACCGGAGTATCAATCAAATTCAAGTGTTGTTCATGTCATTCACTTCACTTTGAGCTTCTATCCCATTATCGCCTGAGATAAACTGTTCTTTATCCGCTTAATGGTCTACTTTCTTTAACCTCTTGGGTGCCATCTGATGCAGAAAAGCGTTTTAGTTTAAAGAGTAATTTTCTGTTTGGTGCTGTAGAGGAACGAACCCAAAAGCCCAAACCATGAGCTAAAAGAAGCTCAAAGGAAGTTGCAGAGATGTGAGAATGGGCTTCATGCTACGGACTCACTATAAATCAGCTAAATGCGACTATATCCAGTTTTTTAAAGTGTATATTCTCCCTGTCTATCCTCATACTAATCCAACACTACAGTAAATGTATATGGATTTAGCCAGAATCACCCAAAAGTCATAAAATGTCCCAAATATCACGGATTTTTACATTTTACAATCTGCATCAACTTTAATGTTGTTGTGAGCTAGCACACAACGCAATGAACATAGAACATGCGCGGGGTTACCTTGTTTTCTACACATTGATTATGTTGGGAGGAATTATAAAAATATGTTCGAACAACTATGATTTATATAATTCCTCATATGATTTTGATATTCATTTAACTCACAGTGTAGAGCATTCAAAGTGTATTGGATGGAGCATTGAGTCTTTAGTAAAGTACTTCTCAGCCCACACAATCGCGTGTGTGTGTGTGTGTGTGTGTGTGTGTGTGTGTGTGTGTGTGTGTGTGTGTGTGTGTGTGTGTGTGTGTGTGTGTGTATTTGTGTGTGTGTCTGATCAGTATTCATCCATCTGTCTGTGGTATTTTCTTGGCTTTTTACTCAATCTTATCAATTTCCCTCTGTCTCTCTGTGTCCTCACTCATCATTATTCCACCATGTATCCTCCTCAAAACACACACACACACACACACACACACACACACACACACACACACACACACACACACACACACACAC
>NW_011369441.1:0-1887 GCF_000735185.1 Notothenia coriiceps | reverse complement strand
ATCGCGTGCGTGTGTGTGTGTGTGTGTGTGTGTGTGTGTGTGTGTAACCTGAGTGAACTTCTCCTTTCTTTGTGTTGAGTCTGAAACAGTGTGAAAGATGACAGGGGAAAGTTAATGAAGACAAAGCGCGTTGTAGAAACCACAGAAGAAGAAAAAGAAAAAGTCATTTTTAATTATTTCCAGAAGTTGTAAGAAACGACGAAGGGATTATTGAGGCTGTCACTGTACGAGAACTGAAAGCCTCTCCAGTGTAAAATTAATTATATTTTCTATTTGTCGGCAGGCTTGAGCACACTGCCAGCATGAAACCAATTTGATTTATAAAAAAACGTGCTGACCCACTTCTAACGCCGCTGTGTAAAGGCTAAAATCAAATGTAAACCGTCATGTTTAATGAGAGCTCAGCAGCAGGGTGGAATCAAAGAGCTGGAAACTGATTCCACTGCAGTTATTTATAATTCAACAGCGAACCTCTAAATGCTCGTTTAATCCTCTGTTTTCAAACGGTGCTTATGTATCGCTATTGTTAAAGTGCTGACCCCAGATTATCAGGACTAGTATTATATAATTATGCAGTGGCAGAGAAGCCAAATCCACAGATTTACAGAGATGGAAAAAGTATTCAGATCTTCTAATGTACTTAAGTAAAAGTAGTAATACTAGAGTGTAAACATAGTACTGCATTTGAATTTGTTTCTATTAAAAATATTTATATAAACAATAAGTTCAAGTAAGAATGTTGAATAAATAGATCAAATCAAAAAGATTATACAAACAACAAGTAAAGGGGAAAATTTGCATTACAAAAAAATATAAAAATACTTATGTTAACAAAAGAACTGATTGAAATCTGCAAAAACTATTAAATCAAATATGTATATGAACATAAGAAGTTAAAGTGAAAAATCTGCACAAAAAATGTAAAATACAAAAATATATATTGACAAGTAAAATTAAAAAAGGGAAATTAAAAGATTAGTCAAAATGAAAATACAAAAAATAATATATAAACAAGAAGTGAAAGTTAAAATGCCCATTAAAAATATATATACAATTATAAATATTAATGCAAACAAAGGAATAGAAACATTCACATCGTACTGCAATATGTATTATAAGTTATAAACTTCACACAGTGTTGAATATCTGATTTCCATGTCTGCGGTTGTTTACCTCCTCTGGCCGGTTCAGCTCCCTCTCACTGTGAAGGGTCTCAGTGTGAAGGGGTCTGCCTCGGGGAGCGAACCATCGCCTGTTGAGCCAACTCCCTCAGGGTGGTCGGTTTGAGTCCCTGCCCAGACACAAAGCCCAGCAGCCAGAAACTGGAGGGACTCAGTATGCATGTGAGCACACATCGCTCTGCAGAACCATGTCTGCAGAACCACGCTGTGTCCAAACAGCCCTCTGGGTTAGGGACAGTGGCGTAGTTTGGAATACAATATAATACAATATGTATATAAATATAGGAAGTGGAAGTAAGAAGGTGCGATAAAAACATAAAATAGAATATTTATTAGACAGTGTAGTTCAATACTCGATGCTGATTGGTCGATTTTGGACATCCTGCATTCTGCTCTTTTAGGCAAGCAGACAGTTACTTAAGATATAAAAACCGTTGCTTATAAGATCTCAGACCGTTGCTAAGGATATCAGAATGTTGCTAAGAATATCAGACCGTTGCTAAGGATATCAGACTGTTGCTAAGGATATCGGACCGTTGCTAAGAATATCAGACCGTTGCTAAAGACATCAGACCGTTGCTAAGGATGTCAGACGGTTGCTAAGAATATCAGACTGTTGCTAAGGATATCAGACTGTTGCTAAATAAATCGGGCCGCTGCTAAGGATATCAGACTGTTGCTAAAGACATCAGACCGTTGCTAAGGA
>NW_011369440.1:0-2078 GCF_000735185.1 Notothenia coriiceps | reverse complement strand
CACTTTTGGCTTTCCATAGTCTCTGCTCGCGGGGGTTTAATCTGCGCGCGGGGGTCATTTCATGCGCGTGTAAAAGCACATTTTCCGCTCGTGAGTAGCTTGTTTTGCGCGCTAGAATATTGACCCAAATCTGACTCCATAGCTCCCGTCTTCACATAACTCGCAGAGACGGCATTTAACCCTTCACATTCCAACAGAAACTGAACAGGCAGATTCGAAGGATTTATTTCTTTGGAAATGTTATTTTAAACACAATTAAATCAAGTTATTTTGGTAAAACTAATGAAAAATGTAACAACAACAAAATATTTAAAAAAATGTTGTTTTTTTTATGTTTTCAAATATTATTTTTTAGAATATCTTAGGCCCTCACAGAGGGCCTAGAGGGCCCTGACGGCTCGCCACTGAGTCATCATAAGCCGTTGTATAGAGACAGATTCCTCGCCATGAATCACGGTTTTGCTACCTCTATACATTGTCCTATTAGCCCATAACCTCACACGTTTCTCGATGGTCCAGTCCTGAAGACATCTACTGTATAGGCCTACAACACATCGACTTGCGGACAACAGCGAATCTGAGCAGATCTTCGAAGACCCATTCATTGCTGCTTGCAGCCTTAATTATTATTCTTATTTTAAATATAATACATACAAATACTTTAGGAAGATATATCTTATAGAGACATATACAACTCAATTGGTAGTTATTGTAAGCAAGCAATATGTAACCCATATTTTAAGGTATTATGTATCATGATATGAATTAAAAATCTTGAACAGATTCTCCATAGTCCACATTTGTTGCATCTATCCATGTTTAAGAGATAGGCTGACGCACATAAACAGCATGCAGTTACATTTGAAACCATGAGATGGCAGTATCAGCATGTAAGAAGGTGTTTGTGCTGGTATAAATGGAAGAGTGCAAAAATAGACCTTGAAAAAATGTTTAAGAGTATAACCCCTGGGAAAATGAAGGACTGAATATCGGGCATTTATATACTCAATGTTGTGCTCAAGTTGGTGGATCTTCATATCAGCAGAGGGATTACTTTACACCGTATCCACTGGCTGTTATTCTATCAAGTGTTTACTTCATTGCATTTATGCCACACACTTAAGGCATACACCTTCACTCTGGGCTGGATATACCTTACAATCATACATTATGAAACTGCTGACAAAGACCTGCTGAGGCCAGGCGGGTCAATGCACACACTGAGCTGTTAAAATGTAATGGCACTGCACACAAATGTATTAAGCTGTTAACTGAATATCACTGACTTTATGGAGTGCATTATCGTTGACTCAGCGTGATGAGTTTGCATGATTATGTTTTGATGCCATGTCTGTTTTCAGTTTTTACTAAAAGAAAATGTATGCAATTTAATTATTTGAACCTGCTTTATTCGGGGGTGGACCTAACCTTCTCTAGGGGGGTCCGGGGGCATGCAGCCCCGGGAAGATTTTTTTTTAAATATTGAAGTTAAATGCATCAATCGGGTGCACTTTGAGCACAAAATGAATTTATGGATGCAGCTCTCAACACTCATGAAAGAGAACTGTATACTTTTCAATAATCAAAAAATCTTTAGAATATGATCACAACCAATAACAAATCATTTAAACTTATTCTTATCTTGTGTTACCTATAGTTAGTATTCTTTCTTTTTATTTATGCATATTTTACTAATCACTCCCCTTTCAAACTGTTTTTTTTTTTACTGTCCTATAGTACACATTGGAATTATTTCTTTATTTTTACACATTAAATAGATAAAGGTGTGCTCTCTCTAGCTCTCTCTCGCTGTCTCGCTTGCTCACAAAGGCTGCGTGCTCCTCCGTGGCGATGACAGCTTGCGTTAAAAAAAAAAAAACATATTTGTAAAGCGGGGGCTATTGAGGGCTTGCGAGATACCGGTAGCTCGTGATCTACGTGTTGGAGACCACTGCTCTAATGGGTCCGACTACAATGACAAATATTGTTACTTCCGCCTATTCCGTCAGCCAAGAAATCGTTTAATCATAAACTTTTTTTTTTTTTTTTCATTTTTAGGGGGGGCCATATGTCTCTAC
>NW_011369439.1:0-2342 GCF_000735185.1 Notothenia coriiceps | reverse complement strand
AGGGGGAGCTAATGCCTGATCAGAATTACCCGGCAGATTCAGCTAAACTCTGCCGTGATTAAACTCCATCATGTTCTAAACCACATCAAGGATTCTCTCTGAAGCAGGATGGAGCTCAAACTCTTTCTCTCTCTCAGGTTTACCACAAGGTGAGTTCCTTTTGATTTCCTGCTTCTTCACACACACTCTCTCCAGTACAGGTTAGCTCTGAGTGTTAGCATGCTAATGTAAACACAGACCATATTACTTCCAGAACACGTCTCATTGTTTCTGACTGCAACGTTTCTGATTGGCCCGTGGGTCTAAAGCCCGCCCACATTTTAGTAATGTGGTCATGACGCAGAAAATCTGGATCAGCTCCGTTGTTCCCCGTTTTTAGAGATGTGGGTACGGAGGAGAAGAGAGAGGGGTTTATTTCCTGACACTTAGAGAGTCTCCTGACACATCGGGGACACACTGGGGACACACCGAGAACACACCGGGGAAACACCGGGACACACCGGGGACGAATGGTGACACACAGGGACACACCGGGGACACACTGGGGACACACCGGGGACACACTGGGACACACCGGGGACGAATGGTGATGTAGAGAAGACATCAGAGAGTGCACTTTGCCTGATAGGAGACCTCTAACAGAATGTAAGACATTGAGCTTGTGTCTCTTCCTGTAATGAAGCCTATGAGACGCGTTGTCTCCAGACTGAGAGATTTATTCTCCACAGTTTCACACATTAGAAATAATCAGCATTTCTGCTTGAAAAGTGAAATCCTTTATAAAGTCTGAGAGTTCTGAGTTTAGTGCACGGGACACTTTATTGACTCTCAAAATAGTTCATGTTGTCGAATCCCTAAACTGCTTATTAATATTAACCCTCTGTGTTGGGTCAATATCCCTATAAAGTAACGTTGCTGTCCCCATCAGAACCACTCAGTCATCATGAGCAGAATAATGAAACTCTGAGGTCTTATTAGAAAAAAGGCCAAACATTCACACACATATCAGTCCAATGGTAAGTCTCTTGAAATGTGGTTCCTTCATTTTATACCCTATTTTCTCATTGGATGCACGTGATGTTGGCATGTCCCACACACTGCTCTGCTAACTACAGTGTGTGTAATAAGGGGTTAAATGATACTACATGTTTTAAATAATGATATGGTTTTATTGTCCACAACGAGTTATTTGATAAAACAAGTCATTTTGATCATATTCTATTTTCGTAATAATATTGAAAATGTTTCATGTGTCCCTGAAATTTGCTGTCCAGCCTGTCATTGAGGGGAAACTGCCCCATAAAAACCATCTGATGTTTTCAGTGACATCACTACCGCCATTTTGTCTTTCCTCAATGGAGGCTGAGACAGTGGCTAGGTGCAGAGTACGTTTTTTAACTTATATGTAGACATTGTAATCATATTATGTGTGCAGTTGGATGTTGTCAAGCTTAACACGTCCACTCTGTCATAGTGAAATGTCAATTCATATAAAAACCTTTCAGAAATATAAAATAAATGTAAATAATAATATATTAGTTAAACAGTAGACAGTCACCTCGTTAACTGAATCATGTTGCTAACTGAAGCTCCACCATGTGCTCATGCTGATAGTAGCCACAAAGGTCCAGCCTGTCAGCAAGCCTTCCTGACAGGCTGGACCTGTTAAAAAAAGTTTACTATCATTTCATTATTATCCAAATACTTTTTCCATTAACGGAGATATTTTGTTGAGAAAGGGACTATAGCTTTCTGAACATGTACATTTCATAATCACGATGTAACTACAATGTGTTTACTCTTTGCATGGTGTCCATGACAGGGCGGATACAAAGCATAACATATACTTAATGCAATGCAAGGTTCCCACAGAAGGTGACGCAGGTGAACTTCCTGTTGTGTTTACTGTCAGAATAAAAGCTCAGTGATGACGGTAAACAAACAGCAGACAGCACACACACCAAACACAGGATTAACACACACACATGATGAACATGTGCATCCAGCTGTGAGTTTCCCTCGCTCTGCAGACTTCTCCTAGCCTCCCCAACAGGAAGCATCCCACAACGCCTCATTAGCACCTTTAACACAACATGTTGCTAAACTTCTAATACTAGTCAGTAATGAGGGGGGGGGGGTCATGGTGATATAGGTAAAGTTTGACCCTGTTCACCTGCAGTGTGTACCGTTAACTGATGTCATGAGAACCACAGGCTACACACACACACACACACACACACACACACACACACACACACACACACACACACACACACACACACACACACCCACACACACACACACACACACACACACACAAACACACACATAAACCTTCCCGT
>NW_011369438.1:0-3842 GCF_000735185.1 Notothenia coriiceps | reverse complement strand
CCCGGTAAAACTCCGAAATGTTTTGTGAACCCAAAGCAGAAGAAGAAGAAGTGACGTCAGCGGTTTCATTTGCCTAATCCTCCCTCAAGGACTTATTCCGGTGTGAACGCGATTTACTAGCACAGTTCCGGGACTAAAGAGTTCGGCGGGACTAAGTACTGAGAACTAAGTACGGCAAAGTACTTGGTGTGAAAGCAGCTAATGCAAATTAACATTATGGGACAGAACTCTCACTTTAAAGTCCCAGCTCTTCTTTCAGGTATGCCCAAATCTTCTCATCCACCTGGATGGCTCTCTTGTTTACAGCAACTGGCTCTGGCATTAAGCCCATGATCTCATCGTCCAGGTACCAGTTGACATCTTCTATTGGGGATGGCCAGTAGAACCTGTTCAGGTCATACCTGCTGTTCCTGTGCATGCACTTGATCTTTACGCTGTGTTCCTCCACCTCCAGGATAATGCCAGGGTATGGCTGGTCATCATACCGTACAATACACCACTTCCCACAATGATGAAGCTCGATCACGTCTGGTCGATGTTGCTGTGTTTGTACCTTTGACTGGTCTCCCTCTGTAGGCGGAACATCTCCAACAACAACATCTTGCAGACCGTAGCATGGGCAATCCCACACATCCTCTGCTGCCTGGCAGAAACAGCTGATGTCTCTGTATTTCAGGACTCCAGGTGTGATGCTCAAAACTTGGTGCATTTTCATAGTCCCCTTTATTGTTGAAAGAGGGACCTCTTGCATCTTCCTTACTCTTACCTCAATATCTTCGTCGCTTACATAAAAAAGCTTCACATGTGTGCCTGACTCCATAAGCACCTGATATAGAATCTCAGCATCAGGGATGTCCCTTCCATGGCAGACCAAGGCATCTGCAGACCTCTTCAAAGCCCCTCCCACACCGTCCGGAGCACCCTTTCCGTGGCTTGCTTCGAAGAAGTTCCAGGTTGTTTTTTGGAAGCCTTTTTGTTGGGGTTCAGAACAAATCATGTAAAAGTTCCCTTTCTGCTTATTTTGTGTAGCAGGTCCATCAGAGAAGAAATGGAGGTTTTGGACATCAGGATTTTGGCTCTTTACCATTTTCAGGATAGGGTCAAGATGAGCCCATATAGCCACTGGGTCGTGCCTTCTACTCGGTGAGATGGTGGTGAAGGACATGGGTGGCTGGTCATGCACATAGAGAACTCCAGTGTGGAGAGTCGCTTGCTGGTGTGATCCCCCGAAGTGTACAGACTGAATTTCTTTTGCATATTTGCAATTGTAATTCTCGCTAAAATCTATGTGAATGAGGCAGTCCTTCGGGGCCAGGTTTTCTCGCAGGTTTCTGTAGGCATTGAACTGCCACCGAATGTTGAATATGTGCCTGCGAAATTTGAAGAGCCTGTCTTGAAACTGAGTAGCAAGGTCACATTCTGTTATAGTCACATCTTTCTTGACAGTGATTGTGATTTGTTTCTCAAGTTCTTCACCTTGTTTGGGGTCAGTCTTCACCAGACACCACTGGGTCAGAGTATGTTGTGTGTTTGCATTCCCTGCAGTCACCATAGGCACAAGACTTGGCATCGCATGGCGACATGGCGTTGCAAACAGTGTTGTCAGCCATTTGATCCACATTTTTCGAATCTGAGAGACCATGTTTCTACAGTGTGTCAGCCATGAATTGAAGATTTTCATGAGTCTTGAACTGGCATGTCTCTCTGTCCCGCTCATTTGGTTTTACCACCCAAAAGGGTCTGTTTCTGCAGAAGAAAGCGTAACTAACATTTCCATGCTCAGCTACAAACTTCATGTGAAGGTTCTTCAATAAGTCACAAAGTAACCTTCTCTGCTTCTTGACCTTCTGTATTGTGATTGTGTTTTTCTTCCCTGGTGTTAGTCTACTGATGTCGTCTCTCAGGTAGAATTGTCTCACCATTTTCCTTTTTCTTGTGGTGTCTTCATGTCTGCTCCTCAGTTGTTTCCCAGCTTTGTACGAGAAACCAAAGCCTTTCTAGCACAGCGTTTTGAATTTGTATCTTCTAATTTGTCTCCCTGTTTGAATTGAGGCAATTGCCCTCTTTGCTTTTGCCTCTCTGGAGGCTTTGTATTTTGCCCTCAAATCATCAACCAGAGCATAGTGGAAAGTCAGTGTTCTTTTTATTGGAGAGATGACAGACTGACCTTGAAGTATTCTTTCTACTCTTGTGGATGGACTCTTAGGACTTTGGGGATTTATTGTTTGCTGTTGTCTTGTGGAACGGTAGAATCTCCTCTTGTATTTGTTAAGTTGTTTTGAAACTTGTTTTAGTTGATCTTTCAACTCTTGGATTTATGTTTGTCTCCTTTGGTCATTGCTCCTACGGACTTATCTTCCTTGTTGTTGTTGCCTTTCAAAAACATTGATGAGAGAATGTCAGAATATTGAAAACTGTCCCAAGCCAAGGAGTTTCATTTGTAAAAACAAATCTCAGTGAAATTAAATACCATTTTCACATTTTATTGGGTTTTCCAAAATTGTGTGTGTATATATATATATATAAACCTTTATATTCCTGTTAAATTGTGTGTTTTTTCGGGTATACCTTGGGATGAAGGGAGGTGATAATTCTGGTGAAGATTGGGGGGTCAAGACTGCCTGCACTGTTCTCACCAGATGCCTGTGTTTTGTTTGGTTAACACACCACTTCTTTCTCTGAGCTCTCTTTCCCCTTTCACTCAGATCTCCTACTTTCTTCCTCTTTTGAGTCAGGATGTCATTGAAATAACCCTGACGACGTTTTGCCAAGTACTCTAGCCTACTTGTAGGGTCTGCATCTCTCCGCTGCCTGTATAATCTTTGCTTTTCAGCTGCACTCAATTTTGCCATACCTGACGAAAGTAAAATAGAATAATGATTACAATAGACATAATTAAAACATAGGCTCCACTTTATTGTATACAAAAGCTCAAAATCATATAGGAACGTCACTGGTGTTACTGGTGTTACCAGGAAGAAGAGTAACACCAGTGACGGTAACACCAGTGACAATTTGGAGAAAACACTACCATTTTAACAAAATGGCTGCCTTGTGTCAGACCACATGGCTTCAGTCAATATCAAAATCGTTTAACTCTTCAATACAATACATTTTCCCGTTCAAATGTTCACCCCTAGGGTTATGAAATGAGTAACACTAATGACAGACTCGAAAGACGGACGTAAAATTCGAAGATAAAATGACACTTTTAACAAACAAAATAAGAAGTATCTGACTTACCTTATGTCTTTGTCCACTGCACTGCCTCAAATGATCTCTTGTTACAGGAAGCACTTCAGAGACAGTACATTATTTCAAAATAAAAGCGTTTTTGTGTAGCAGTAACACCAATGACGTAATTTTGGGTGACAGACATTTATTTGATATTATTAATAATAATTTGCGTTTTTTTTTACCATTTCAGTGTTATATTTAATGTATGTAATGTTATGTAAATATGAATGAGATGTATTTATTGAAAAAAAAATATTTTAAATTAAAACTATACGCTCCACTTCCATGTATGATATAAGTGACAAGGCAGTTCCTTGAACTTGGAATTTTTAAATTAAATGCAATTTATGTATAAAACAATTTTTTACATTTCTTTTATTTAGTACCATTGCAAAGACAATCTCTATTTATTAAACATATATAATGAATGTGAGTATTAGGTCAACGTCATGTATTTTGGTGTCTGCAGATGTTAGTGACAGTACTTTCCTCCTTTTCTGTAGAATGACCAGATCGTTCATAGCTGTAACCTGACCGTGTAAATCCTGGGTTTCCAACTAAAAGTAGGCCTACCTTACGAGTGTATTGCTCGCTGGGGGCGCACT
>NW_011369437.1:0-2591 GCF_000735185.1 Notothenia coriiceps | reverse complement strand
TACTGCTGCATCCTGAAGCTAAAGTACAACTCAAAATCAAACATCTCAAAGATGGAAGACAGAAACACACAGTGTAAGTTTACACAGCACAACACCCCCCCTACAATGCTGCAGTCTATATGTTTAGTAAATGAACAGCTGTGTGTTTTAATTGACTGTGCAATCTTTTTCACTTGTCAGCATTAAACATGCTCCGTCTCGGTTTATCTTATTATATTTGACATGTACCCAGGAGGACACTGGGACTTAACATGTGTATTGCCAAAACTAGTGTCACTCAGTGTTTATCCATTGGTTGATTTATATGTTGTATTAGCTATTCATCTGAATCAGTGGCTAAAATATCATCAGATTAACGTAGTGGATAAAAAGCATACAATGAAAATTCTCAGTTTAAGTGAGAGCACATACAAATTGTACTTAAGTACAAAATATTCTGTACTTTATTGAAACTTTGATGAATCCCCTACAGGAAAACACATCCTCATACAATGCTGCAGTATAGCTGTAGGAAAAGAACAGCTGTGTGTTTGAATTGGCTGCGATCCCCTTCACATGTCAGCGTGAACATGCTTGGCCTGCAGAAGCTCTTAAGAAGCACACGTTTGTAAAGAGCTTCCTAAGGACAGGAACTCAGGAGAGAGCACCGGCAGCTTGTTGGCATGCAGTCCTCTACATATGGTGTGTAATGTGGAGCGTTGATCAGATGGGCAGGTAATTGCTATAGGTGAGCAGCATCTGGCATCAATGAGCACCTGGGGGGGGGCTGGGTGCATCCAGCAGCGCCCCCTTCCTCAACCTCACTTAATCAATTACCTCAGAATCTCTCCTCCTCCCTGTCACTCTTTCATTTCCTCCACAGACTTCCAGGCTTTTTTACATCTCTAAATATGTCTTTGCCATGAGCGCTGTTGCCCTTCCATCCCCCCCTGCATTGATTCTCCTCTGGCATTGATCTGAAACCCACTGTCTGTGTGTGACTGTGTGGGCTTGCATACAGAGAACATGTGTGCAACTCTCCGCATAAGTGGAGGTGTTTACACAATGAGTGTGTGTGTTTCAGGATTAGGAAAGTATATTTAGTTTTGCTTTTGGGCATGGTCTCCCTTTGGTTTGTCTCTAAGGCTCAGATTCCTGAATATAAACCCTGAGAGTATCTTATTTGTTATGTTAGCAGAACACTGATGTGAATCAATATGTTTTAAATGTTATTCTCTCAAAACACAAAGGCCTCTCTACTTAACACATGAAAAGAGCTGCTGGAGCCCAAACACCTTTTATTTGAAATAAATTTGTCAAATCCTACTTCCTAATATTTGTTTTTCTAAGCACAGGGAGGATTTCTGTTGTAGTTGGTTTTACAGGATATCTTTTTTCTGTGATATTCAAATAGAGAATAAAGAATGAATATAGATGCATATCTTTGGAACAGGTTTCATTCACAGAGATTCCACCATCATTTACCATCAATTTACCACCGGCATTAAAGCGACAATAACACAGTATGAGAGAGAGGGAATACTTTCCCCTCCATTGCTTGGCTAGTTGGGGATATCCAGATGAAATTCATTCTTCCCCTTTTCCACAATCCTCTTCACAATGTTGTGTGTGAGGCGATCGATGCCCAGGCAATATAGTTGTGATATATGCTGCTGTCAATGGGCCCTGATGTATGTCCTCTTTACAGCGGACACGCTGCCTGCACTCTCACTGCTGCCAGTTTCCTCACAAGAAAAGAGCGATTAGAGAAACCAGTCAGGAATGCAGATGATCTCTCTGGAATGTACCAGTGTACAGAGCTGGATTCTGACTGGTGATCCATTAGTATCTGATTTTAACACACTGCAGGTGTTCTTTAACGTTTGCTGTGCATTTCTCTTGCTAGAACTCATCATGGTGTCTTACACAGTCAGGTGGAAAGGTCAGGGTTTGTGTTCTTCTCTGCAGAAAAAACATTTGCTGACATCTGAACAACAATGGTTCCTATTTGTCTTTTGTCTGAGCTGATGTTCTGCTGCTTGGTTCAATAACTTGACAGCAGTTGGAAGTTACAGTTTTTCAAAAGCCTGCTACAACCCTTATTGATGCAGGTCTATGTTATTGATGTTTTCTTCTCATTTCAGGCTGCTTTGACCCTGTAAAGATTGTATTTAAACCACATTAATCAATATAGCACCCACACATTCCAACAAAGCTGAACATGTATTGCAACATGAACAGAATTTGACCAGTGGCCTACTCTCTTTAGGGGTTAGGTGGAGAGAACAATGTATATTTATATGGAATAGAAGGTAATTGGAAGTACACAATCATGTGTGTGTCAAAACATGTGATAACCTTTTCTTTATTGTTATTCCTTAAACTGTTACCATTTAACTTAACCTGTTAAGCCCCAAGCCTGTCTTTCAGGTCTCAGGCTCGAAAGTGACATTCCCAGAACGAATGACTATAACTTCCCTTCTAAAAGGGTTACATTAATAATCTTTTTTCTCAAAGCAATGATAAACCTGTGAGCTGGATGTAGAAGAGTCAGAATCAATATAGATGTTTTTATTTTAAAGTAAATTCAGATTGAACATAGTAAACATTTT
>NW_011369436.1:3777-9069 GCF_000735185.1 Notothenia coriiceps | reverse complement strand
CACACACACACACACACACACACACACACACACACCCCCCCACACACACACACCTGAAACCAAAATCATTTACAGACATATGTAAAAATCTCTCATACACACATGTGAAACACACACACACACACACACACACACACACACGTTGCAGTCGGTAGGAAAAAAAACATGTGGAGCGGGATCTCACCACTTCATAAGGAATTTAACCGTGACACTTTTCGAAATCCCGTTTGTGTCCCCCCGCTTTACAAATAGGCCTATGTTTATTATTATTTTTTAATGCAAGCCGTCATCGCCATGGAGGAGCACACAGCCTCTGTGATCGAGCGAGACAGAGAGAGAGAACGAGAGAGCTAGCGAGAGTACACCTTTATCTATTTAATATAGTTGTAAAAAATAAAGTAAGAAATCATTCCAATGTGTACTATAGGACAGTAAAAAAAAAAAAAAGTTTAAAAGGGGAGTGATTAGTAAAATATGCATAAATAAAAAGAAAGAATGCTAACGAAGTAAAATAAGATAAGAATAAACAAGTCTAAATGATTTGTTATTGGTTGTGATCATATTCTAAAGATATTTGGATTATTGAAAAGTATACAGCTCCCTTTCATCTGAGTGTTGAGAGCTGTATCCATATATTCATTTTGTGCTCAAAGTGCACCAGATTGATGCATTTAACTTCAACATTTAAAAATAAATCTGCCCGGGGGTGCACGCCCCCGGACCCCCCTAGAGGATGTGAGGTCCCCCTCCAAATAAAGCAGGTTAAAATAATTAAATTGCATACATTTTCTTTTAGTAAACACTGAAAACGGGTCCCACAAACCCATACAGCACACAAAGGTTAAAGGTAAGCATATAATAATGTTCAAATGTGCTAAATATATACACTGCAAAAAACAAAAAAAGAGGAGTAAAAGTAGCTAACGACTTGTTTTATTTTTTGAAAGTAGCTCATCCTAAAAAAGGTTGGAGACCCCTGTTATAGAACGATACATTTGACCATTTTAAGCTTGGCCTAACATTTGATTGGAGCAATGAGGAACAGGTGGGGCTTGAAAAGGCCCACCTGTTCAAAGTGGGGAATGACAGAAAAGGTTTGAGAACCACTGATCTACACTAAGGATATAATATAATTTGGGCCGCTGGTGGACATTTTGGCGCTATTCCAAGTTTGTTCTAATCTCTCAAAATGACAGACTGCTTTCAGATTTTTCCTTCATTGTTACAAATATTCAGTTAACGCGACCACTGCTGCTGAATGAAACCCCATCAGAGATATTGTCCCACACAGAAGGAAGCTCACACTGGTTTGGTCATTTTTGCCAATGTGGTGGAAAACTAAACATTACTTGAAACATTCATTGTGAAAAGAAACCAAAACAAAGCTTCAAACTTTCAAAACCTTTTTTTAAATGATTACTTGAACAGATACAGTATATAACCCCTGGATAAGCAATATTTTCTTACTGCACAGTCTATATTTAGGGCTACTAGCTTCAAAGCAGTTTGTATACCCGCGGCTGAGGGACAACATCGATATCAAGTTTAGTGAGTGAATGAGAGTGGATTCAAGAAAGCTCTAAAGAACATAGCCATGATAAGGATGCCTTTATCTGCAGATATGGAAGAAGATCCCTATGCCGTTTGCTACAGTAGCTTTTACAGGGAGCTACTGCTATCTATTAACTTACCAAAGTATTTTAAATATCTCCTTAGTAACAACGCAAACAAACCTGTCATTTGCTACTTCTCTTCCCCCAATATCAACAGCGTAGCACAGCCTCACATGTAAGTTAGCCGACTAATGCTAGAGAATTATCCTTGTGACTCCTGTCTTTACTTTCTACTTCATCATCAGTATTTATTAAACTGAAGGCTATGTATATTTATGTTTCCCACCATCTCTAGAGTGGGCATGGCGAGTGTACATTTGGCATGAACCGGTCACATGAGCGGAATCTGATAAGAGAAATTAGATTTTTTTAATTAAAATAACTTTATGGAAAAATAAAACAGAAATGTAATTAAAACAGAATTCTAACTGCATAGTATGAAACTCCATCTTGTGAACAGAGAGGGCGATAAGTCCGATGTTGATACAAATGTAAGGCAAAGGTCAGACGGTGGAGGTCAGACGGTGGAGTCCAGGGTGTTCTCGGGGTCACAGGAGGTCATAAGCAGGAAGAGGCGTCTGGACAGCTCGGGGCCGATGCGGCGGGTCGTGGAGGTAACGCCTTCTCCTCTGCGGATCAGCAGCTCAGACAGCAGAGAAACACTCTCACGCTCACTCTGACATCGACTATAGGCCTGCAGGAGACAGATAATTATTTAATATAAACAAAAAGAGAAAATGTTCAGATGTGTTTCTTTAAATGTGACCTAGAAGTGTTGCCTTTATTTCATAAAATATACATTTGGAGTAAGATCAGAAGCTGCTTCATAAAAACTGTTAGGATCCTTGCAGGACAATCAGTAAATAAAAACATAACAAAGAAAAGAAAATGCAGGAAATGTAAAAAGTGCAGGAACAGAGAAAGAATGGATGAACGAAATCCCATAACCTCTACAGTCTATGTAAGATTTCTTACTTCTTCTGTAGACTTATCCATTGATTGAGGAAGGTTTTATGGTAGTTTTGTGATTTTACTAGATAGAAGTGATGGGCTGATATTAAGAGAAAAGCTATGTAGTCCTGTGTACCTTGTGGAGCAGCTGTGGGGAGGGATACGCTGCCAGGATGGCGGAGGCCATGTCCGGACTGACTCTGTTTAGCTGCTGGATCTGTCTCCTCCACACCTGCAGCAGCCCCTTCCCAGCCTTATCCACCCGCTGCCCCCCCGCCCACTCACTCCCGAGATAGAAGGAGAAGCCTGTCTTCTCCCTCTCTTGCCTGGAAACACAGAGGAACAGAAAGAAATTAGTGTTGATCAAAAAATGAGTGTCGAACTAAAACAGGCGAAACTAAAAGCACTCACTTGAACGGGGCTTCTGCAACAGCTTTGGTTGTCATGGTGATGTGATCTGAGAAGTCCTTCCAGGTTGACAGGAAGCAGACAGAGACACCATTGTGGAGCTGGAGATGCACCACTGCCTGAAAGGATGTAGGAGGACAGAACAGAGTGAATCCCTCCCTGCATGCCAAGTCGCTGATATTGCATCCCTGCATCCCTCTTTGCGTCTTAGACCCATTTTTGGCTAATTTAAATAATTGATTCTAGAGAACAATTATGGGTCACACCATAGCATTTAAGCTTATTTTTGCTTTGATTTATTTGGAACCTTTATTAATAAATGTTTCTGTTTCAGTGAGAGGTACGCTTTGCTCAGGTGAGGGCGGGGCTAAAACCTTAAGTTGGAGGTGCGGTGTGTGACGGGGGGGCAGCACGAAGCAGCAAAACCGTCATTGACACGCAGCCTTATTTTGAGTAAAAACAGATTATTAGGATCTGCATTTTAAGTTTACGTTGCAAGGGGATATTTTTTTTGTATTTTGTTTTGTTCTTTCTGGAAATCAAACGTTCAAGAGCAACCAAAACGTCCAGTGGATTTTTTACTGCGAGTCTGACATTGCTTCGCCCCAAGCTCTACATGTGGCCAAGAAAAATAACCTTTGAAATATGGAGTTATAAGACAAACTGTTGGATTTTGGCCATTACAAGTAGGTAGGCTACTTGTTTTTTGCTGATAATGTTTCATTTTAAAATGTAGACACAACATGTCTGCTGCCCTATTAAAACGTTTAGTTGTTTGTAGAAAAACACACAACGTGGAATATTCAGAAAATCTTTCAGCCCAGCAATGTTCAGTATGCAGGAAGTTAAATATAAGGCAGTGAGACCCAGCTGTGCTCAGGGTGGGAGACAGGGCACATATCAAAGAGAGATGGAGGGACAGCTGAAAGGCCTATGAAAGATAAAGGGAAGGACACAGCAGTCATACAGCCCGTATGGTTCTGCTCGTTCCTCTCACTTTCGTGTGGAAGAACATATGGTTGGAAACGGGGCTGTGAGGATGAGGGAAGGACGAGGTTAATGCACTCATTTCATTCTCCTCTTTGCACAAGGAAAACCCGCTTTGAAAAAATGGTCTTATATTGGCAGCTGTGACCCACTTTTACATTTATACTTGAGCTTAACACACATACATATGCCTACACAAGCTGTAACGCATCAGTGAATTGGAAAACAGAGGCATCTGGAAAAGTCGTCCTTTGGGAGGCATTGACATGATTTGCGGGGGCTCACTGCTTTCCCCAGAACTTTGGTAGTAGAGCACTATCGACAAATGTCCGCTGGTCACACTTCTTTGATGTGATGAACTTGTTTGTGGTTTTACTTTTTATTTTGTATTCTCTTTAACTGCAAGCTAAGGTTATTATTACGCGAAGAGCTCTGAAAGAAGGAAAACACATTTCAACGCATATTAGTGAAGGAAAATATGTTTAAATAATACTTTTTAATAGCCTTAATTTTTTTCGCTAAATTGATTTATCAACTTTTAATAATTTTGAAGACCCCGCGGACACTGTTTGAGCATCATTCATCCATCAAAAAGTACAATAAATGTCACAATTATTAAATAACTTAAAATAATTATTTCGCCCAATACACGTTACTATGTTTGGATCAGATATGTGGGCAGGCAGTCAAGCAATGTGTAAAAAAGCCTCAACCCCAAGTGAGCTTGTAGTCTTAATTAATGTTAGCGTGTGTGCTTAGCTGTAAACACAATCGGATGGGTGACCAAAACGTCCCCGTTTTCGGTGGCCGGTACCCGGTTGAAACTCCCGAAAATGTTCCCGTTTTTGAATATGCGTTAAAAAACAGAGCAAGGTGAAATAAAATGTTACATGTCAGTAAAAACAGAGTAACATTCTTCTTCTTCTTTTCTGCCCGTGAGATATTGGACAAAAGAAACTCAGCTAGTAGTGTCAACTAAATCCATAATATTAGAACAAAAGTACTTTAAACGAGGTAAGTTACGAATGCATGTTCTCAATCGCCAAGTAAGGGATTGAATATTACATTAGTTTAGATTAGATTTATTGTCCCCAGGGGGAAATTCATTTGCACAGATCTATTGTGGTAATCTGTATACCATGAGCGTCATCTAGTGGCGGATTGTGGAACATTGATTTGATTTTATCTCAAGGCAGTTTGACTCGAGAGACAAACCAGGGGACTTTACTTTTAATCTGTGTCTGTCCTTTTTGGTGTAGCGTGTTTTATCTCAATATTACATTTGGTTTATACATTAGTCACCTTTCTTATGAAATGCCAGGTTTAAGGCCTT
>NW_011369436.1:2220-3732 GCF_000735185.1 Notothenia coriiceps | reverse complement strand
AAGTTTTTCAGATTTTGTATTCCCTTTTTTTTTAAATCTTAAAGGTCACCTATCATGCTATTTTTAGGCAATAGCATAGGTCTCAGATATATAAAAAATATGTTAAAAAACATGTCTATGAAGTGTTTTGCTCAAAATACCAAACAGATTACCCATTCTAGCCATGCCTCACATCCCTATATTTCAACCCTGTCACTAAAGTGCTGATTCGGGGTGTAAAGCTTCTTTTTTTTTTTTTAAACAATTGAAAAAAAAGAGAATAAAGAGGTGGCGGACTGTATGCCTGCTTATGCAGGACCTTGCAGATACTGTCTAAATGCTGCGATGAAACGCCCTCTCTTGTTCAAAACCACATCAAGGATTATTTCTGAAACGCTTTTTCTCTTGTCGGTTTACCACAAGGAAGCCTTTTTATAGCCGGCTTCTTACACATGCTCTCTCCAGTACAGCGTTAGCTCTGAGTGTTAGCGATGCTTGCTAATGTAAACACAGACCATGTTACTTCATAACACGTCGTGCATTGTTTCTGATAGCAACGTTTCTGATAGGCGTAAAGCACACATTTAAGTAATGCTGTCATGACGCAGCAAATCTGGATCAGCTCCGTTGTACCTCTGCTTTTAGAGAGGAAAAGAGAGAGGGTTTCCTGACACACCGGGGACACATATTTATGTATAAAAGACATCAAAAGTGCATTTGCATAATAGGTGACCTTTAAGGGATACATGAATAATATATTTAAAACAATTATATAATTATTGATTAATTTAACAGAATATAAAAATACTTTTGTCCTTCCTTCACTAAACCACCCACCTCCTCCAGGTCGACCCGGGACACTTCAGGGAGAATCTGGGCTCCTCCGTTTTTCCTCCTCTTCTTCACTCCCCCCTCCGCACCTCCATTCTGTTTCTTTGTTTGTGACTTCTGCAATCTGAGGATAAAAAGTTTCACATGTTGTCACTCGGGTAAATCATATTTGTATACTGTATTATGTCTGCCTCCTGGATCTCCACTTTGAGGATGTTTTGCTTTTGTCTGTGATACATGTGAACATCTTTGAGTTTCAGATTGTTGGAAAAAATGAACAGTGCAGTATCAAGATGTCCCCTTAGGCTCTGGGAAATCATGTTGGGCAGTTTTTATTATTTTCTGCTGACACTGTGTGTAACTACCTGAAGTATTTCTCCAGGTCGAGGACCACCAGGCTTAGGGTCTTAGTAGGGTGACGTGTCTGATGCTGCTGCACCCAGGAGCTCAGCGTGGGACCGGAGCCTGCGTCATGCCTCTGCTCCTGACCACACACACACACACACACACACACACACACACACACACACACACACACACACACACACACACACACACACACACACACACACACACACACACACACACACACACACACACACACACACACACACACACACACACACACACACACACACACACACACACACTACTACGTACTACGTACTACTAGTACGTACGTATACGTACGTAACTAACGTA
>NW_011369436.1:0-2180 GCF_000735185.1 Notothenia coriiceps | reverse complement strand
CCCTCCTCTCTCCTCGGTTCCCCTCCTCGACTCCTCCGCTCGTATATCCTGTGACACGAGGATAGGCACCATCTGTTACACTAACCTCTATATATATATTCATGGCTCCATCTTGTTGCTGCTTGTTATTAGAAGGTTTGATATTTCCCCATAAGGTTTATTACAGTTGCATCTGGTCTCATTAAGCAAAGGGGTCTATCACTCTGTTAATGTAATTGTTCAAGTGTAAAGCATCAGCTGACCTGAATGTAGCTGTGGGTCAGAGTGATGAAGTCCTCAACGGTCATCTGCATCACAATAAGTGCCTCTCGTACACACTCTGCATCCTCTGGCTGGACACATACAGGGTGTCACAAGACGTTTTTCACCTCGCACGTTTTTTTTTCCTTTTCTTTATTATGTAATTTACAAAGACATGCATAACAGGAAATACAATAATAAAATACAAGGACAATGCTTGCACACATAAAAAAACAAACAAAAGAATAACATAAGGGGTGGGGGGTTACAGTGTCAATTGTATTTTCTGCATGCAAAAGGTCTTGTATGAGTCCATGATATACGCCATAACATAGATATACTTCGATTTTTTTACAAAGGGGAGTGGCCCAGATCCAGGATTGACCTTATCGTGACCCATAGTCTATTATCTACAATATAAAAAATCTGATAGGAAGGAGGCAGCTTCTTCCATACTTTACATGTTCCTTCAGCCATTTATTTAAGTCGAAGCATTGGGCTTTCTGACTTTCCTTTTCATTAGAATGAGGCGTTTAGTTGAGAGGCATGCCTGTAATATTCACCCTTCAATAGAATGATTGAGTTTATATGTGTGTGTGTGTGTGTGTGTGTCACCTGTGCACAGGGGGCCCTCCTCATCCAGCTCAAACTGCGTGGGATGCCTTGTTTCTCGATGGCGCAGTTACAGCCCAGAGCCTGCAGCGCCGTCAGCAGAGTCCCGCCTCCTTCCAGCTGTAAGAGAGCTGCAAACAGAAACACTGAAACATGTCCTCAAAAAACCCTCACATTGCTCAAATAATGGCTGCAATGCATACAAGTATATGAATGCTGAAAAGATGAGACTAAACAGCAATGCTGGCTTAGATGTGTCATAAAAAGGTGAAGACCTCTATGATAAAATGATAATTAATTATTGTTAAAATATTTGGAATTATGAAAGTTATGAATATTTTGACGTTCGAACAGTTTCACCGATGGGAAATAAAAAAACACAGCAGAATGTTTACTGATGGAGAACATACACTATATAGACAATATGTATTGGGACATTCCTCTTAATCGTTGAATTCAGGTGTTTCATGAGGTGTTTCATTCAGTCCCACTGCATCTTGTATCTATGTCAGGATATAATGTGTTTAGGAAGGACAGACTGAAGGGAAAAGGAGGGGGTGTGTTGCTTTATGTGAGGAATACATTTACTTGTAGGGAGATTGCACTCTAATATTGAGTTTGATTGTGTTGGGTGTGGAAATCAAACTATCTGAGGAAATGTCCCTCACCATGATTTGCCTATATCGACAACCCACCGCTAAGGTGGATTTCTATGATCAGGTAAAACTCATGCTGAATTCTTGTGACTCCAACAAAGAGCTAATTATTCTAGGAGACTTTAATATCAACTGGAATGACAAACAAAATAGAAAGAGCTTAAAACGGATCACGGATAAACACAACTTAATACAACTAATGGATCAACCGACTAGAATAACCAAAACCTCCAAGACTATTATAGATTTATTATTTACAAACAAAGTTGACAGTAAGTTGTAGGTTTTAACTATTCCGACTGTTTTTTCTGACCATAATCTTGTTCTTTTTGCCAGGAAACTAACAAAAAAAAGGTTCATGGCCACACCTAAAACCCCTGCCTTCGGTTCTCGCTTCATCCCCAAAAACCTGCAACAACGTTTTATGGAGGCAGTGAAAATTATTAATTGGGGGGACACTCTCTCCTCTGAAGACATTGGTGAAAACAGTAATCGGTTTATATCTAAAATTAACGATGCAATGTCTTCCTTTTCAAGAAGAAGGTGCCTTAGGGACAGGAAGGAACATCATCTTCCCACAAATCTACAATGCAGGAATTTAATGAAATCTAGAGACCAACTATTGAAGCAGAGCTTGAAATCCGGACTATCCACTGATAGTCAGAAATTCAC
>NW_011369435.1:0-1320 GCF_000735185.1 Notothenia coriiceps | reverse complement strand
CGTACAGCTGGTGGTCTCTCTGTGAGGAAGTCCAGCAACCAGTTACAGAGAGAGGGGCTGAGGCCCAGGTCTGTACGTGTTTGTACAAGCTGCTAGGGGATGAGTGTTGAATGCTGAGCTGAAGTCTATAAATAGAATTCTAACATATGAGTCCTTAGTCTTAAGGCCCGGACACACCAAGCCGATTTTTGCCATTTTCGTTAGTCGGACGACGAAGCGTGCCCTGTCGCCCAAACTCAATTTGGTGTGTCCCGCACCGTCGGCTGTGACACGCCTTATTTGGCCTTTCATGGCCGATTCAAAATGTTGAAGGCATGTTTAAGAAGGCACGAAGAATGTCTTCCGTAAGCAACACTCCAATGGCTGATAGCTCCAGTACCGCACGAGACATGTTTTCGATGGACGAGAGTGAAAATGGAACGCACACGCTATTTGTTGTTTGTTTATATCACGGAGTCTGTTCTTCTTCTCTGTCTTCCGGTTGTTGCCTCTTTTGAATGACGAATACACACTACCGCCGCCTGCTGGTAAGGAGAGTTATTGCCACTCACGCATGCACAGTTCGTACGTGCTACTTGGCCGTCGGCTAAAGTCTTTGCGGTGTGTTCCAGTGCGACTGTTGGCCAAGAAGCAGGAGACGTGAGGCGACACAACTGTCGTGTTCCGTCGGGATGTGTTCTTTGGTGTCAGTTTGGTGTGTCAGGGCCTTTAGTCTCCAGGTGTTTTGAGGGCTGGGTGGAGAGCGGAGGAGATTGCATCCTCTGTGGAGCGTTTAGCTCGGTAAGCTAACTGAAATGGGTCCAGCGATGGGGGGAGAGTGGATTTGATCTGCTTCATGACCAGCCTTTCTAAGCACTTCATGATGGTAGAAGTTAGTGCGATGGGGCGGTAGTCGTTGAAGCAGGATGGAGATGACTTCTTTAGCACTGGAATGATGGTGGTTTCCTTGAAGCACGAGGGAACAACAGCCTGGCTCAGGGAGATGTTAAAAATGTCTGTGAGGACATCTTCGAGCTCTTCTGCGCAGTCCCTCAGCACACGACCAGGAATGTTGTCAGGTCCTGCAGCCTTGCGGGGGTTAATCCTCAACAGTGTGCTCCTCACACTGGCTGGTGAAAGACATAAAGCCTGGTCGTCGGTGGGGGGGGTGGTTTTCTGCGCAGGTGTGTTGTTCTGTGCTTCAAAGCGTGCAAAGAAGCCGTTGAGGTTGTTGAGCAGGGAGGTGTGACTGTCACAGGTCTGTGGCAGTAGTTTGTAGTCCGTTAGGTTCCTTATGCCCCTTATGCCCTGCCACAGGCTCCGTGAGTCCCTGCTATCCTT
>NW_011369434.1:0-2054 GCF_000735185.1 Notothenia coriiceps | reverse complement strand
GTTGCCAAAAAACAGGTTGTTTTAAAGTCACTTCAAGACCTGTTTTTGTTTTTATACAATCAAAGACACGACTCTTCCACCGTGCCGCCACCACTCCCCATTTCTCCTTCACAAAAGTTGTGTGGAAGCAGGGCTGACTGTACGCTTGTGGCCTACTTTCTAGGTGTTATGTGTTGTTGTTCATCATTGCAATCTTGGGAAGAGGAGCGGGTCTTTGGGGAAAAAAAACCCGGGGAGAGAGAGCGATCTCAGTCCCCGCGGATCGAGAACAGATAACTCTCTGAGGAGTAAGGTAGTGTTATTAAGGCCGAATACACACACGCACGTACACACCCACTGACTAGAAGCAGAACTTTCACCACCACATGCTCCAACATGGATATGTGTTCACTGAATGTGTGACAGGAAAAAGGGGGGGATACCAGAGAAAGGAGAATTCATAGTACACACTTTGAAGACAACAAACTAAAACATTAACACTTTATTTAGGTATAGGTCAAGGAAAATGAGAAAGCAACAATGACAGAAATGTATTGAAAAATGAATGAAATAAGAATAGTACCACAGGCCGACCCCTACCTTACTTAAGTAAGGGCATAGTTGGGTTCTACGAAATGCCAGTAAGAAAAAGTTCAATTACACAAAGACTTTATTATGTATCAAAGAGATGTGTTTCTTTCTTTTGAAGATAAACAAAAGTTTGTCATGTCATGTAATGAAAGGACATTTCTTTCATGGAAGGCGAGTCTACTCTCCCCCACAATAAAGCAATACATTTATTTCCAACAATCATGGCCGGTTGTCAGAAGGGATGTCAGATATGTTTGAAGGCTACTTTCGGTGTACTGGGAATCTCAAAGCTGTAATCTGTATAAGAGTGTCCGGTGTTAAAGCACAGCTTTTATTGATTATATTCCAATAATCTTTAAATGGGACTTCCTGTCTCACACATATATTGCAAATAATTTAATGAATTCATCTTGTAGAGTCTTTCCGGTAAAAGGTAGGTTCTATAAAGGATGTTGAACAGTGAAATGTTGAAGGGTTGTACGAAGAAGTTCGTGCCTCCTCACGTAGTGATTCCCAATCTGGGTCTAAGCCTAAAGTCCAGGTCTGGTTCCCGCTTGTCCTGTTCAGGGGTTCCACCTCAGAGTCTGGTCCTATGTTAAGGACCAGATACCTCAGCTTGAACCCTAACAGAATATCACCTATTGGAAGGGGCCTGGGGGGGTTGGGATTGTGCTTATGTGCTTTAGTGTCTAGTGTATCTGCAAATTGCTGAATATATTTAATGATAAATTAAAATGACAATGATGCATATACTGTAATATACTTTCCAAATAAACATCATTTTCCTTCTATAACTGTTATTGGTGTGTGATGTCAGGGGTTTCCCTTCATCCACCTGTCACTTCCTCTGGACTGACTAGTTGTTGATACTGTTACAGTTTTTAATAGTTTGTTTATGGTTTTAATTATTTTTGCATTAGTGCATACACTTTTAGATAGGAAGTCGTCATATTCTTTAATTAATTATTCAACTTCATCTTTTATTAATCTCACATCTTGGCAAGAGCCGAGTGTACTGATTTTTCGTGAAATACATTTGAAGAGAAGAGTAAAACAAATACGATATCATCTTTTTATATTGCTCATTTGGAGCATCACCATCATCATCATCATCTGACCTAAGTCGAGTGACCTCTCACTACAGTTTTCTAGCATTTCTGGTTGTTCGTGTCTGTTCAGAGATTTGTAAATATTATCTACTTGAGCGTGTACTTCTTTAAATTGTAATCATTTTAATTTTAAATGCTATGTGCATGCTTTTTATATAACTGTGATCTATTTTCTTCATCTCTATCTACCTTGCTGTAACCAGAGTTGGGTGTAACGCATTACAAAGTACTGTTACTGTAATAATATTACTTTTGTCGGTAACGGAGTAGTGTAACGCGTTTATAATTCAGTAATCACAATACAGTTACTAACATGGCCCGACACGCGTTACTGCGTTACTTATACAATCAGTAATCAGTTAGCCTACTAAATAA
>NW_011369433.1:13940-16791 GCF_000735185.1 Notothenia coriiceps | reverse complement strand
ATACACACACACACACACACACACCCACGCACACACACAAACATTATCTCAAACACAGACACACACACACACACACACACACACACACACACACACACACACACACACACACACACACACACACACACACACACACACACACACACACACACACACACATCCTGCACATGCATGAGACACACGACATGTTAACAACACACCCGTGATCCCTGCCTTTGTTCAATTAGACAATGCTGTAAAATATGACTAAATATGTTCCACAACAAGGTGTTTTTCCATGGCTTCACTGAGACGATGAGGAGAGGAGATCAACCTGCAGTATTGTTGATGAAAAAGACCAGACTCAAATGAAGTTGAAGCATTTTTTTTAAAGCAGAATCTCTTTTATTTACATTCTCTGTCTTTGTTCGTCCACAATTATGCACTAAAATCCATAACACATAGCGTTAGGATCTACGGAACAGGATACATTAATTTCCGAATTCTCCGAACTAAAGAAAGGCTCCAATCCTATTCCGTACATGATGATACAAAGATTATGCAAACCATTTTTGATAACATCCGATGAGATATACATTT
The DNA here is from genome assembly GCF_000735185.1 of Notothenia coriiceps. NCBI lineage: Eukaryota > Metazoa > Chordata > Actinopteri > Perciformes > Nototheniidae > Notothenia > Notothenia coriiceps. Next base: position 16,212 of record NW_011369433.1, on the reverse strand, counting down.
GCCTAAAATTAGGAGATAATTGTTTTTGGTTCATCTTGATGAAGCGGTTTAATATAATCTGATGACTCAATTCATTGACTTAAATAGTAAGCATTTTCTTTGACTAATGTACCAAGACTTTCAATCAAGGGAAGGAGGTTGACTAAATATGATCAAGACCAACCAGGACATTTGATGCATGACTTAATGACTGAATAAATAAACTAAAAGTAGGTGAAAACACTCCTGCCGCGGGGCCACTGATAAAAGAACTCTGAACATTTGAGCTTTGAGCTTGATCTCTGTTTGTCGTGGCCTTTCTTTTGCTTTTTGGGGGCCATTTCAAGCTCTGTCACACATGTCTGACATCAAGCCTCAAAGGACTGACAAATGATCAACACACACATAAAGAAATCATCACACACACACACACACACACACACACACACACACGTACACACATACATACATAAGTTTTCCCTTTGGGCCAGTCCATCAGACAGCAGCCCTTGGACTGATGCACAAAGTGAACAAAGTTATTTTTCCTCTGCTATCTTCCTCCTCGCTCCTTTCAGCCCGATGTTGTCCAGGTCACTTCATCTAATGGAGTCAAATGAAGCCCTGAGGCCGGACGTTGTCCTCTGGTCACAAACATCCATGTTTCAGAAGAAGCACTGCTTTGTTTTTCACTGTTCTGCCTCTGTGTCGGTGCCCCAGGCTTCAGAGAGGAAGTCACTTAACTGCGTTGCCGTTTTCTCCGGCTATTCACGGGGATACCATTAAAGCAAGGCTAGCACTTTATGTTTGTGTCACTGCATTTGTCGGTCGCCTGTGTCCTCAATTCCTATCTCGGACATAACAACCAGTTGAAACCTGATATTTCTGAAGTGCCCTATACTCAGATCTGATTTAATATGCAATCTCAGATATCTGCAGTCGAGTAGTGAATGTTTCCTCGTCCAATAATGGCGTTGTTTCATGGAAAGGTCAATGTTACACTCTGCTGGCTTTAATTATTTCTAAATTCACTTGAGGAAAAGTGCATTTGTGTTTTTATACAGCTATGATTAGCGTGGACTTTTTATGTCTCTGTATACTGACAGCTGTCTCTTCTCCGCTCTGCAGGAGTTCCCTCAGCTTTGACTAAAATATTCCCTTTTTTATAACGTTGTTTTGGATGCATATTTTGTAGTTGCACAACAGAAAGAATGGACAATATTATGCAAATGTTTGCACAATGTTATTCCCTCTGATGGCTTCTGATATTTCAGAACGAAGAAGAAATCACGTAGAGGAAAGAAATCAGCAGAGAATTAGACACAAGTCTTTGAAACAGTGAAATCACATCTTTTGCTTTTATTTGTAACTTTACGCTTAATCTCAAAGTAGCAACTGTTTGAGTTTGCACACAATCAGGTTCCCTAAAGAGAGGTGCTGTGATGACCTATTTCTGTGTTAGGCCCTGAATCATCTCCCTGGTTCTCTTCCAAAAAAAGCCAATGGGATTTCTCCATTATTAATCTAGAGGTGGCTAATATTGTGCTATAAAGGAACTACAGCACGGTCACATGACTTCACGTCACCACCGCTAAGCTAAAGACGGCTAATGTTGTGCTATAAAGGAACTACAGCACGGTCACATGACTTCACGTCTCCACCGCTAAGCTAAAGGTGGCTAATGTTGGGCTATAAAGGAACTACAGCACGGTCACATGACTTCACGTCACCACCGCTAAGCTAAAGGTGGCTAATGTTGGGCTATAAAGGAACTACAGCACGGTCACATGGGGGTCAGAGGGCCTAGGTATAAAAGTCACGGCTCACCACTGTTAATAACATATGCAGTAGGCCTATGTATACTTACCATGGAAAGCTTACCACCTACACGCAGTCCCACACCACCCTCACGGCTTCCTTCAACTGTCCGCCCACCAGAACTCATCTTCTTAATTGTCCCCTGTGTTGATGTGAGATTCAATAAAAGCGACAGGGACCATTCTGAATTGATTGTGAAAAGATGCCACTGCCTGACAGCTGGAGGAGAGATGATGTACTGAACTATGCAAAGTGTGTGTGTGTGTGTGTGTGTGTGTGTGTGTGTGTGTGTGTGTGTGTGTGTGTGTGTGTGTGTGTGTGTGTGTGTGTGTGTGTGTGTGTGTGTGTGTGTGTGTGTGTGTGTGTGTGTGTGTGTGTGTGTGTGTGGAGGGGGGGGGGCTTCTTCATTATCTTGAAAAGTGGTTTGCTTGTAAATGGGGTGACAAATTGTGTCTGCATTGCCCCCCCCCCCCCCCCC
>NW_011369433.1:0-13924 GCF_000735185.1 Notothenia coriiceps | reverse complement strand
CACACTGTTTTTACATAACCTTGCTGGTAGTGGTAAAGCCAATCTGTCTCCTCACATTTGTATAGATATGTTCAATTGCTCACAGGGCATAAATTCCTCATTGGCGCTGTAAAGACGGGGAGGTAAAGATGAAAAACCATCAAGTCCTGACTTTGCACATGGCTGCACTCGACTCATTGCTCTTTCATGGCACTCCCCTGCAACTTAAGCTGTGAATAATGATGTTTTCAGCCCTTTTGACCTTGCCTCGTATATGTACAACCCGGAGAAATATTTAACATGTTGCATTTCCTACACCTGCTGTCTCCTGAGACTCCATCCGCACAATGCTCCCGTGGCTTTAGGAGGGGAAGCCTGTCTGTGTCACTCTGAACTATGCAATGACAGGTGATCATCTGGAAAATGACGTTCATCCATCTGGAGAGTTCAATACCGTAGTGCAGGGGTAAAATTCAAGATGCATGTAAAGTTATTCATTACGGTGGCCAACAGGTGCAAGCGCTTTACAGCAGACAAAAACACTTCCATTAAGAGAAATGCGCTGCGGAAGCTATTTAAATATACAAAGACAAATGGGCCAAAACACATGAAGAAACATCTTCAACAACATGAGCAGCGTTTACTAAAAGCTGCATGAAAAATACAAAACGCTGCAAGAAGCTCAAAATACAACGGAGACACTAAAGAGTGTCCCCCCCCACACACACAGCTGGGAGACCAGGGGACACTAAAGAGTGACGCACACAGCTGGGAGACCAGGGGACACTAAAGAGTGACGCACACAGCTGGGAAATGTTTTACCATCGAAGCGCCACCGTACTTCTTAGTGCTCAGTGGATAGCGTCCCTCACACACACGGATCAACGTGCAGAGGCCTCTTGTAGCTAACCGATGAAGTCTTTCCATGCGTCTGTGATGTTTTCACGGAGAGCAGGAAATGCATTTCACTGCTCCGTCTTTTATCAATCAGTATTGATCAGCAGCTCCTCTCCAGACAGCAATCAAGACATTGCGATGCTCTGCACCCATTTCCTCTCCTCTCCTCAGGCTACATTGATTTTATGAAAGCGGGGCTCTTCTAAACCCAGTTGGTACTTTAAAACTTCATCGTCCTCCAGCCCGTTATTATCACGGCTCATGAGTTTATGTTTCCCTGCCCTTGGGTATGACAGCTATTGCAGAAAATGCTTCCAGAACATTTCCCTCATTGCCAATTGTATCTACGTTTCAAAGTTCTTCTCTATTTCTTTAGTGCTCTTAATCCATGTTTTCCTGCGTGTGTCAAAATGCTTTTAGATTTTTATCTTATTTGCAATTTCTACTTGAATCCATCACTTTTATTTGCAGTCAGGTGAACACGTAGAGCCGTTTGCAAAGCAGTTTATGTACAAGATAAATGTTAGGGTGTGTTTTATTTCTTAGACGTTGCTTCCAGGTGCATAAAACTCTGTGTGCATTCATGCCTTTATCTCTGGGTATGCTCAAAGAAATATGCATACTTATTACTTTCGGCTTTTAAAGCAACACTGGTTGTTGTTTATATTCTTATTTCATAATTCATCAGGTGTGTTTGTTTACTTTAAATTAAAGCAGTTTATGTTGATCACATCGACGTCCAGATAAAACAGCTCGTACACCTGGTTCTGCTTCTTATCTAATTTCATCAGGTGCTTTTGTTTACTTTAACTTGAAGCAGTTTATAATCTAATAACAAAGATAGTTTTATCTGGACATCGGCGTCTAGATGCATAAAGCTTTGTGTGGATTTATAACGTTATCGCTGCGTGTGCACAAAGAAATATGCATACTTATGACTTTTGGCAGACTTTTACTGCAGCTCGACCGCCTGCTTCTGGTTCTTCTCATTTCAACTTTTTTTACTTTCACCTGAATTTATGTACAAGATAGAAGTTAGGGTTTGGATTTCCCCCGAGACATCAGCTTCCAGATGCATACAACTATGTGTGCATTTATCACTATCGCTGTTTCCATCGAGAAAAAAGAAAATGCATATTGTTTTATTTTGATCAGATGTTAATTGAAAGGCACACGTCTGATTCTGTTTCTTAACCCTTGTGTTGTGTTCGAAAGCTGTCACCGTTCATGGTGTTCGCGGGTCAATTCTGACCTATGATGTATCTCAGTCCACAACATAACAACTATCATCCAATATTGTTTTAACATCATAACTAACTTATTATGCATTCATAACCGTACAATCCTGTTGTCATTTTTATTTTATGGCCCTGTGGACTGACGGCTTCGGGCTTTGTATATTGCACATGTGTTTTATTTTGAAAAGTGTTCCCTTTCCCCATGTCGGTTGCTGTTGATTGTGTGCATCTGGTGCCCTGTGTGGCCCCCTCCCCCCTCACCTGTGTCTTGTTGGGTTAATTAGTGTGGGTATTTAGGCTCTGTGTTTCCTGTTTTGTTTGGTGGTGGTGATGTGTGTGAGATCCTTATGGCTGCAGGATGTGTTCAGGGAGAACAGCAGGATTGAGGCTGTGAGTCATGTGTCTATGATTTTAATAAATGCCCACACCGGGTTGTATGGGACGTTTTGCCTCTGCCTCCTTGCTTGGTCGGGCCGCTCAACGGTCAGCTTCACAGGCCCCAAATAACATTACACCACATATTTAAGTAAAACATGTGATTCACTCATTATATTTCCTACAGTGAAGACAGTGGATCATTACGTTAACTTACTATAGACTAATATTAGAATACAATCTCCACAAATAAAGTTTTTAATTATTGTTACAGTGGATGATGGGGGTGGGGGAGGGGTGTCTAAAGTCAAAGATGAATCTTGATTGGGCCAAATTTGACCCCGAGTGACCCACAACATACTGCTGGGTCCCCCCAGACCCCAACACCAAATGACATACTTTTTTTAAATTGTGGGTTGAATCCCATTCATTGTGGAACTGGGTGCATTTGTACTAGCCTCGTTTTGACTCTCACAATTCGCTATACATGGATAACAAGACTCCCCTTCAACTGAAACTAAGGGTGTAATGTTTTTGTTCTTTTTAGTCAAGGATGAAGTGACTTTAACATTCTTCACAGGTATACGATAAATCAGTTTATTGAGGACATGTGTGTGAGAGAAACTCCATCTGGAAAGTAACAGGTATTTTAGCCTTTGCGGACCATTTACATGCACACATACCTAAATAGAAGACATTACAAGAGATGGAAAACCCCCAAAAGTGAATAGGGGCCCCTCCAAATCAAAACTAAAGCAGCTCAGCATCCCTCCTCCCTCACCCAGCCGTGCCTCTCACAGCCAGGCATGTGTCTCTAAATGGAAGTAAGTGTAATTACAGCGGCAGGAAGGTAGGTAATCAATTCCCCCGAGACTGAGAGCGAAGGTCTGAAGGCCATCGGGGTGTGAGCGAGGTGCAATCTGACGCCTCAATAAACCGGCTGGAATTACAAACTTCCGGACGTGGGAGTGACTCCTTTCCTCGATGGGAAGAGTGTGAGCACATATCTTCTTTAATGTCAATAAGGCTCCGGCGTGTTTCAGTTACCAGCGTTAATCAATCTGAAATAAGCGGAGCTGCGTGAAGTTATTCGATGCATAGGACGTAATTGAATTTATTTATTTATCCAAAGCAATAACACAATGTATTTCCCAGGCGAGATGCGAGTGTTGTATTTCACTGAACAGAGCGGGGGATTTACAAACCAAACACATTCACGCGTCAGCAACATATTCTGAATTTAATCCTTTTTTTTACACACCTTCTGAGTCACTGCAATAAAGCAATGTTTTGTAACTAATTAATCATGACTTGTCTTTGTCTCGGAAGAATAGGAACACCTTCGGCACTATAAATCACGTCTGACGGAGACTGACACTGATCGCACTAATCCTGTTATTTATGTATTCCACATCTAATCCAAGCACAAACAAATGCATACTCCTCAGACACGGAGCAGTATATTACAGAATGTCAAAAGCACTAAAACACAAACACATTATAAATTACAGGGAGATTCTTCGATGCAATGCTTTACATAGTGTGAGGAAATATGCATCCTGTGAAGCATTTACACCGACAATCAGGAACTATGAAGACTTATTCACAGGGTCAGTAACCAAGGGGGCGGGACATCTTTAAGCTGTTGACCAATCACAACAGAGCAGGCCAGCTAACTAATCAGAGCAGACTGGGCTCTCGTTTCTGACAGAGGGTGAAAAGAGGTGCTGCAGCACAGACAGTGTGAGAACAATAAAGAGCTTTTTGAACATTAAAGCATGGAGACATGTAGAGACACTACATACTGATATACACCTGAACATCAGCAGGAGAGGACTCTTTAAAGTAGAGACACTACATACTGATATACACCTGAACATCAGCAGGAGAGGACTCTTTAAAGTAGAGACACTACATACTGATATACACCTGAACATCAGCAGGAGAGGACTCTTTAAAGTAGAGACACTACATACTGATATACACNACTCACGCATGCGCAGTTCGTACGTGCTACTTGGCCGTCGGCTGAAGTCTTTGCGGTGTGTTCCAGTGCGTCTTCTTTGGTGTCAGTTTGGTGTGTCAGGGGGCCTTAAGACAACATTTTCACGGACCGGCCTTCAAAGTATGGGGGGAAANCCTGCTGATGTTCAGGTGTATATCAGTATGTAGTGTCTCTACTTTAAAGAGTCCTCTCCTGCTGATGTTCAGGTGTATATCAGTATGTAGTGTCTCTACTGTAGAGACACTACATACTGATATACACCTGAACATCAGCAGGAGAGGACTCTTTAAAGTAGAGACACTACATACTGATATACACCTGAACATCAGCAGGAGAGGACTCTTTAAAGTAGAGACACTACATACTGATATACACCTGAACATCAGCAGGAGAGGACTCTTTAAAGTAGAGACACTACATACTGACATACACCTGAACATCAGCAGGAGAGGACTCTTTAAAGTAGAGACACTACATACTGATATACACCTGAACATCAGCAGGAGAGGACTCTTTAAAGTAGAGACACTACATACTGATATACACCTGAACATCAGCAGGAGAGGACTCTTTAAAGTAGAGACACTACATACTGATATACACCTGAACATCAGCAGGAGAGGACTCTTTAAAGTAGAGACTCTGAATACTGATATTTTTAAACCAATGTTGAGGCTGAGGGAATAAATTTTGGGGGACCTTCTAAGTAGGTTCGATTAGTTTGAGGTTATTTGGTTAGTGTTATATATTTTTTCAGCTTGTTAATGTTTATTTTTATTGCAAACTGTCTCTTTCTGTAGATGTGTAGTGGTATATTATTGTAATTATATTCTGTTTAGTGGCTGGGCCCCTATTAACAAGCTTTAGATGCTTAATTGGGGTGTCACATTGCATTTCTAACTATTTCAGAATAAATCAATTGAATATCGTATAGTTTATTACATCAGGGAGCCACAATGAGGTCGAGATCTGATTTGTGAGACCTAACGTAAATTTGAATGTTACAAATTCCACATATAATCCTTTTCTACCTGTCGGTGAGACCGTAGAAGAAAAGCCCAGCAGTCACAGCTGTTCCACTTTTGCAGGTAAATACATTTTCTCTGGAAATACGCCCGGTGTTTAGGAAAGTTCTGTAAGCAGATTAAGAGGTGCACTTAGCCAAACATGGGTGTGGACGTGGGAGGCACAGTGGGAGGTGAGGGGGGGGGTGCAGAGCCTCTACATTAACCCCCTGCTGAGAGACACACCGCTGATACTGAGGCTGTAATTAATGATGGGGGGGAGAGCTGGAGGGGAGCCAGGAGCGTCCAAATCATAATGGCTTCACATTTGTCATAAACCAATGTGATCCCCTTCGCTACCAATGTCTGCCTCATGTTGTTCTGTATACATGTTTCTGTGGTCTTCATTTGAACTTTTGTTCTTTCTTGTGAAGCACTTTGTGAATTGTATTTCTGTGAAAGGTAAATAAACTTATAATATTACAACTGTAACTCAAAACTACATACTTTGAGTTTAAACTGATTCAAACACAAACCATCTACAGTAGTTATGGCTCTCCTCCTTTCTACATCCATTTATATAGACAACTGTGGGAATGAAAATACAAAATACGTCCTATAACATGCACACTTTTTTTCTGTAATGGTTTAGAGCAGTGGTGCCCAACCCCCGGTCTGCATTTTGGTACCGGGCCACATTTTTTTTTTATATTATCAGTCTGAAAGATGTTTAATTTAGAAAATCCGTCTTGTGCGTCGGTCTCTCTGAACACATGTCAACACCATAACTCAAGACGCTTGTCTCAGTCACGTGACACTTCTCTCCGCTGAGCTCCGTGTGTTTGTTGGCCTGTTTGTCTGCCGGACACTGGTACTCGTCTCAAAAAGTCATATTGATCGAGATATTTTAGCAGCGGAGCTCATAAAATGTAGACCGAAGCCTGATGTGTCCAGAAGACAGGAAATATATATTCAAAGCGAAAGTCACTTTATTGTCAATCGTTCAGTTTGTGTGTACAGACAGAGAGATCCAAATACTGTTTCCCTCAATCCTGAATACAAAAATATGAATATATATAAAAATATGTATATCCTATATACAGTATATTCTGACTGTGATTGGGTGTTTGTCGTTGCTGCTCGAAAGTTAAACTACTTTCAACACAGCCGTAAGGGGCGTCTACATTGACAACAGTTGATTTGAGCACGTCAAAACAGCGCATGTGAAAGGCTTATGGTTACTGCAAATGTTGGTTTTCCTCAGTTTCCCCCCATACTTTGAAGGCCGGTCCGTGAAAATGTTGTCTTAAGGCCCCCTGACACACCAAACTGACACCAAAGAACACGACTGTTGTGTCGCCTCATGTCTCCTGCGTCTTGGCCAACAGTCGCACTGGAACACACCGCAAAGACTTCAGCCGACGGCCAAGTAGCACGTACGAACTGCGCATGCGTGAGTGGCAATAACTCTCCTTACCAGCAGGCGGCGGTAGTGTGTATTCGTCATTCAAAAGAGGCAACAACCGGAAGACAGACTGCGTGAAAACCGAGAGAAGAAGAACAAACTCTTGCGTCCAGGTGAGATGAAAATGAAAAAGAATAGCCGTCTGTGTGCCTTCTTAATCGTTTGTTTCGGGTCCCTCACTTCCGTTTCGCTTCTCATGCACTGATTCGCTAAGCTGAACAGCCAATCAGAGGGATTTTTTTGGCCGACGGCCTTTAGCCGACAACCTCCCGATTCAACAGGTCGAATCGGAGTAGGGTGACAGGACACTCATCGACGGCCAGACATCTTTCGACGGCCAAAATCAGGTTGGTGTGTCCGGGCCTTTACATGAAACCGGTCGGTGGCGCAAAAAAAGTTGGGGACAGATGGTCCGCTGGGTTAGAGAGCACAAGTCATTTTGTTTTACAAGAGGAAGGCAAGATTAGTGATTGTTGAACAAAACTCCCAACATCAGAAGCAGGAGAGTAAGAAACCAGTATCACGTGATCCCGAACAGCTGCATCACTTCACAGCTTTGGCTCAGTTTCCTGAAGCCTCTCTTCTCCAGGTTCCTCCACAGCAGTCTGTCCTCACTGTGGAAACGCAGCCCAGTTGTTCAGAAGTCAGCGATGGAGACTCTCGTTACAATCGGCTGCGGTGCCATCTGTTTGAAGAAAGAAACATGAAACGCTGCCATGCACTGGTTTGTTGTTTCTCTCCTTTACGAGTCCCCATCTGTGCTGCCTCTCAAAAACCTTCTCACATCGGCATCAAAGTGTCCGAGCCCTTCTGTTTTACAGATAATACGGAGAGTTTACAGAGTTTTACAGCTCCATACAAGTGACGGTCAGATTTACACACATATGCACCCCATAGATTACATTCACAATTCAGAGCTGGCACAATGACCATCCGATTGGTTCGGTGTGTTTCACATATCATATCCGCATTCTGTAAAACATGCATAAGCCTACAGCTAAGTTAAGTAATTGATTCATGTATATTGGGTGAATTTAGTTCCACTCTTTATGAGTTTTAAACACAAATGAAATTCCAGTATGCATGCATTGTGTAGGAGCCAGGAATGTCAGAGTGGGGATTTCTGACGTATGATTTATTGTGGTGTTTGATTGTTTCTATTTTGGAATTGGGCTTTGTTAATAATAATATCATTACTTATTATCTCTGGATCTATTATGGGTTGGGTCACACGGGTATGGGCGGTACCAATGGGTAATATAATCACCTGTTCCCCTGTATGAGGTGTTTGTGGAAGAGAGCCCACAACCTTTTCACTGCTGGATTATTCATGCGAGCAAAAGATAATTGGTTGATTATCTTTATTAAAGTAAGCTTTTTGTTCAACGCATTTTGGCCCGACCTCAGCCTCTTTGTTCCTGCTGTCGCTACACATTGTCTAAACCTTGGTTTTAAATAAGGTCCAGTCGCCTTCTAGACAAAGATGTCAGTGACTGTTTTAGAAGTCCTCTTTATTTTGTCTTAGTTTTAAAAGTCTCTCCGTTTCATTTTTTAACAAGGGGGGAGAGTGAGCGTGAGTTACGTGTGCAGTCTTAACACAATAAGAGTTTTTCAGTGCATGTGAAGAATAATCCGTAAAGCAGTGTGAAATGTTTATATCTTGGGTAGCATTTGTCGTGCTGAAAGATGTAGTAAGTATTATCCAGAGCTCCTGAGATTGAATATGAATGCAGGATAAACATCCCCATAAAGACGGACAGAAGCACAAACACTCAGCTGGACTAATAGCACCTCAGCGTGAATGCTTGACAATGGCTAATTCATCCTTCATGTCCACAGCAAACGCCTCAATTAGAAAGTAATTTTCTACAAATGTCATTGTTCAGCTTTCTGGTGTGTTTTTCTTGCTTCCCGCAGCCGTTCAGCTGCCACAGAGCTTCACATTAGGAACATTATCTCCGCCTCCAGGGGCCGTTTGATCAAAACACATAGCTCCCAGGTTTCTAGGGACAGCGAGACAGAACATTTGGGGCAAAGGTTATATATTACATCACGATGGTGGGCCATTTTGCTGAATGGGAGCCGATATGGAATTACTTTTCTTTAGGAACTGCAGAAAATGGCCATCAGAGCTGCGGGCCAGAACAAAGAGGGCTTCATTATCGTCTGCGGCTCGAATTGTGTTACTCCGGGAGTAATGAGAAATCAAATGGAATTGCAGAGGAAAAACTAAAGAAAGCAGGAGTGAATGTTTACGGTTCCTCGGCTGTAGGAAGCGAAATCTGTTTCTGTCTTGCTCGTCAATAATTGCATTGACTTGAGGTGGCCGTATCACATTTCTGCAGCATATAAAGGACAACCTGCATGTGCTGTAATGAGCTTTTTGATTAAGAATGAAAATCTGCTGGAGGGGGAATAAAAAGGCTAATTTCTCTCGTGCCACATCGCTAAGCTCGCCTGCACATGGCATTAAACGGCCAAACGCCCACATCCTCCTCCAGACAGAAAGCAAGAAACAAGCACTTCTGTTTTACACTTCTGTGTGAATTGTTGTTTCAAAAAAGACGGCTTGGAAGCAGCTATTTATCCTCCGAGCGTCCCCATTAGAGCTCAGGCAGTCTAGGTTTGCACTATGAATCCATGTCTCTGTGCAAAGTGGGCAGAAGAGACCATTGTGGTAGAGTTTTAAAGGAATAAGTCCGACATTTGTTAGCATTTTAGCACTTCCCTTTCCCAAATAAGCTCTGTGGTTAACACAAGCTGAAGAGATTTTAACGTTTTGTTCCACGACGTTAAATACGTCAGTAAATACATCAGTAATTATACCCCACCCACTGGTGGATTTAAAAACAGTGGTTGCTAACAAGTGTCTAAATGAGACGACTTAACGCCATCAAGCCCAACATTAGCCGCCTTTAGCTTAGCGGTGGTGACGTGAAGTCATGTGACCGTGCTGTAGTTCCCCTTACGGCCCGTCCACACTACAGCTTCAAAAAAAGCTTGCCGGCGGGCGTGTCTGAAGCTCGACCAACAACCAATACATGAATCTCCTGCCCCTGACACACAAGCAGCGGTTTGATTGGCTGACGCTTCCACCGAAAGCTTCAGAAGCTTCAAAAGTTGAACATTGCTCAACTTTTGCAGCCTGAAACGCCAGGAAAGCTCCGCTCTGCTACCCACAATTCAAAAAGCGAGGCAACGTGACGTCACCCCATTCAAAGTGAATGGGCAGATGCTTCGGAAACCGTTTTTGAAGCTGTTGAAGCTGTAGTGTGGACGGGCCGTTACAGTGTCTGCACCTGGCTTTGCTACTCTACTGCAGGCTAAAAACGTTCTTCTGTGACTTTTCCCTTTGTTTCCTATCCAACCTTGGGATTGGTGATTTTGTCTATTTATTCCAAAGTCATAGCAACATAACATGAGCACAATAAGCTTACAGTACAATGTAATAATAAGAATCAGTCTTTCTAATGTTATATAAAAATAGACTCCACAATTCACATTGTGAGTGCCGGTCGTAACTCATTATGTAACCCGTCTGGCATGAGGAGCAAATTCGAACACAACCCTGTGTACTTGTGTTTTATAGGATCAAAGGCTAGCTTTGTAGAAGGAATTTTTGCTTTTAGTTTCTGTACAGTGCTTCTGCAACGGGGTACTGAAGAAAAGTGGGGAGCAGATTGTCGGGGCTTCTTCCTATTTATACCGGAAGTGAGTCCTTAGGTGGGCGTGGATTACAAGTGTTTCAGTGCTGTGCGGGTGCGCAGGGGATTACCCAATAGTGATAGCCTTAGAGGGCGAAGCCTATATGAAATAGAACCAAGCCATTGTTAAAGAGATTCGTTTTTTCCTGTGGGCTCAGTTTTTTTTGCTTTTTCATCCTCCATGTGAGCGCTTTTTATTGTATCCTCTAAAATAGTGATTCTTTGTTCAAAGTAAAGATTATTTTCTTCACACCATTTTTTGCCTCTGGGTTGTACATTTTAGTCCACATACTATTTTGTCAAGGTTCATAACACCTTTAGCAAACATTAGTTTTAACACTGATAAGCACAAGCTTCATAACACTCTATTATAGTGGCCAACAATAGTATCACGTCACTCTTTAAAGTGAGGACAGCTTCGATGCAGTCCGCCGTTGTTATTCACGCTGGCTGCTGAGAGAAATGTAAACAGTGATGTCATGATGTGGCTCCTACATGGTGCTGGTCAGTGGTAAAGCAAACTTGTTCACAGTTGGCTAACATTTCCAATTACAAACCAAACTAGTTCATGCACGAAACTACAAAAGAACTCAATGCAGTGAAAAAGGAGTATTACTGTAGATGACACACCATGAAAGGCTGGTGAAAAAGGTGAAGTGGAAGAGAAAAGAAGATTAGAGGTCCTTCAAAGCTCTCCACGCCTCCCGCTGAGTCCCTCGCCGTGACATCAACCTTGTTAAAATGTACCTTTTTACCATGTTAAACACACACTCCCTCACACACCACACCAAATCTCTCAAGGAATGTCTTATGCAACCCCAGAGTGTTGTCTGCCAGTTGAATTATGCAGATCGGAGTGGGATCGTCTCAAAGTTCTACACACCGGAGGACACACACACACACGCTCTCATTCTCTTCGCAACAAAATCACACAAGGTTCTGCATATCTGAAGCTCGGCTCCACGTCTCTTCTGTTGTTTTTAGTCCCCGGTGCGTCAATGTTTGAAGTGGAGTAGCTGGAAACCATTTTAAATCTGCTCTCTCTGTACCCCGTATCAAAGACACAATCCTGAATTTATTTGACCATGAAAAGTCTGATGTATTCAGGATGATTCTCTGACGGTGTTCTCCCTCCGCTCTACTCCCACAATCTTTCATTATTCAATATAAAGATATGGAACTGTGGATATAACAGGGGAAGATTGGATTTGAATGGAATGTCTTGCAGCAGGTACATCCACTATTATATAAGTCATCGATATTAACATAATCAGAATACTTTATTTTTTCCTCCCCATGGATACAAATATATATTTACACAAACATAATAATTTAAAGTAAGAATATGCAATAAAAAATTAGATACATTAGTTACTTATAGTTAAAGTGATTTCTTAATTTTGTACATTTCTGTTTCTTAGTGTTTTTTATTTGTCAATATGGCATTGCTGTGACAATAAACCAAATCAATTGAATTTAGTGGGGAAGTGTAGGTGGAAGGTTACTAAATTAAAGAGTGTTGTAATATACTTTGATATAGCATCTCATTACAATCTTATTTTAGTCATGGAAAGGTTGCTTAACATGTTTCTTCATAGTGTTTTCGTTATATTGCTTGAGATGGTTATCACTCCTATCCCATAGAAAGTGCATAGGGGGCAAGTTATTTTCAAGATGCACTGTTTTTTGGTTAAAATAAAGCAACATTTAGCTTACGAACAATAATAAAGTTAAGTTAAACCGCAACATTACAAGTAACAAAACTGAAAACAGCTGTCTTGCTTCAGTTTGCACTGTAGATAAATGGCATGCATTTAGATTCACGTTCTTCGCAAAAATAAAAGTTTTCTAATACTTCATCACTACTTTAAACACATCTGAACACTGTTTCCACCACTAACTGCTTATTTGGGGTAACCATTAAACTTTGATCTACATTCACGAATGAGTGAATTTCATATTCATAATTGAACTCAACTGCCCATAATGACATGTGGGACCCTGCGGCCCCGGCCCAATCCAACTGTTGATGATGATAATTGTTAATATTATTGGGGATGATTGGAAGGTCTTTTGTGTTGAAGCTCTTGTCATTTAAGTAAATTAGAGTCACATTATTACACAGATGACTTCCTAGTGCTTTAATAATGATATTATACCTGAAGTATGCACTGTTTGTCTGATTATAATTATCTCTTAATGAATAACACTTTTATCTAAGGCTGTTTACACGTTATCGCCGGCAATTATTCGGGAAAGCTTTACGCTTTTTTATGGCGCAAATGAATCATATCAAGGTTGACCCCAATTTCCTCACGAAATTCCAAGCGCTGATTTTCACCATGATTTGCAAAGCAGTGAAAAGGCAGAACAAGTGACTGGAGAAGACTAAATGGAGACCACTGGACATCAATATGCAGGCATAACTACCTTGATGTTACTGCACACTTATTCCATGAAAAATGGCAACTGCACTCATTTGCTTAAGGCAGGGGTCGGCAACCCGCGGCCCACGGGCCGCATGCGGCCCTTTAAGCCCTCTGCTCTGGCTCCCTTGAGCTTAGACAAAAATAAGAAGGAAATAAAATAAAAGTATTTGTTGGACTATTTATATTTTGTTGCATGGTTGAAAATGTTTCGTATATTGTATTTTGAGGTGATACTGTGACACATAAATAAAAAACAAAACGGTTTTAATTAGGTCAACTAAAATATGCGTCACATCCTGCTACGGTCCCACGCGAGCGCCTTTTCTTGGAGGCGAATAACCTGACCCCCGGCTCGATGAGCGAACTATGGATAAATCAAAGAAAAGTACCGGAGGAACACAGGATTTAATCCTGTGTGGACAGAGTTATATGCTTTCACAGCAAACGATGCTGGTTTACCGGTATGTTTGATATGTAGAGAGAAGTTTTCAAAGGTGCTGCAGCCTTTACGTATCGAGGAACAACACGGGAGAGGAAGACAGCTGACAATCTTCAGTCGTAATTCAATGGGGTATGTAATTTATTTCAGAAAACACTTTTTGTTATATTCCATGGAATGCTCTTAACGTCCCGATAGCAATGAATATATTAAATGCTTTGACAATAAATACATACAAAAATTTATCTCTGGAAGCCGTTGCGCTGTAAAAAGCATGACCAATCATTTTAGCCGGCCCGGCTAAAATAACTGGATGGCCTACCTGCCTGTCAGCCTTCAATCTGTGCACAAACTTATCTCGTGGCCTCATTGATGATGCGCGTTCGTGT
>NW_011369432.1:0-5552 GCF_000735185.1 Notothenia coriiceps | reverse complement strand
GGCCGGCTCTGTTGTGATAGGTCAACTGGTCAGAGATGTCCCGCACCTTAGCCAATCGTATTGAGACTACTGGACTACACTACAGGAAAGGGAAACCCTTTAAAAAAAAAGCACAATAGTTCCCATTTAACGTTTTGGAAACATTATAAAAGGAACAAATCAAAACAGATACTAGTTGTATTGCATTGCACATATTAAACATCAAATTAAGTCATAATTCTTGCAAAGAGAGTAGGAAGGGATTTAATTTGTTCTTGACAACTCGTACACAACTTGCACATCTCATGAGTTGTATAGCAACAAAAGCATTTTCTCTCAGCATTTGGTTCACCTCTGTGAGATAATGAAGCAGATTAATCTCAGTTTCCCAGTTGCATAGTTTACACCTTAGATTGTTTTCCTTTCTATGCAAATTGTACACAATGATTTAGTCAATTCATTTAACACTGTTGTTTTTTCGATTTGCATTTTAAGCATTTAGTTGATCCCCCTAAGCAATGTGCAATACATGCAACAAGAGGATAATCTTAAATGCATATTACAAACTTTGCAGAAAACAATCTGTGGTGTTTATTGCAGCTAAATGTGTGACAAAATACTGCAGCGACCAAGAATGATCTCATGCTGGAGGAAAATGCTGTGAACAACATTTCCAGGAAAAGACTGGGAGGGATTTTTAACATTAAAAACATTTGTGATTGATTTTCATTTCACATTCCCTCTCACACACTCTGCTAACGGTACGTGGGACTTTATAATGTGGCTGTGGTTTTATTTAAAGGCTGTAAGTCTAATGAAACATATTTGGATTTGTACACACACACACACACGCACACGCACACGCACATACCATGCATACATCACTTCAGGGGACATTACATTGACTTACATGCATTTCCTGGAGACTTATCATAACCTTAACCATAACCAACACATGCCTAACCCTAACCCTTACCCTAACCCTTAACCTAACCAAGTCTTCACCCTAAAATTAATGATTAGCCTTATGGGGACCTCCATGTTGTCCCCATAAGGGAGGCGAGTCACACGTTACTGTGTAAACAGATTTAGGTCCCCACAAGTATAGTAATGCTAGGCCACACACACACACACACACACACACACACACACACACACACACAACAATGCTTTTCACTGTCCTTGATTGTCATAGAACAAAAAACAGCTCCTAAGGAATAAAGAGCTCTTTGTTTAATCCCACGTTTTTAACTGCAAAGATTCTTTACGATGCATTTTATGACTTTAATACACTTTACCTGGCATTTATGAGAATTTTTACTGCACATAACTTCACTAACCCTCGTATAACCTCCTGCAGTCCTTGTCCTGCTGCAGGGCATTCATCATTAAGTCACCAAATTAGTCCGAGTGGAGGACAGAGAAGAGAAGTTAAGAGGCTCTGCTCAGAGTGCACTGACCTCTGAACTCCTTGGCCAGTGCACACTTGAGTGAGCGTGTGTGTGACTGTGTGTGACAGCAAGGGGTTAACCAAAGAATGCATGCAGTCTGCTGGTACCTCGGATAATTGAGCCATTTGTTGCAAGGTCACTGCAGATCAAACCCCCAACAACCTCGTGTTATCGGCAGCCTTGACCAGGGCCCGTCTTTTGGAACATCAGCACACGGGATCGACCTGTTTTGGTCCTTTCTCAATCTCCATCTTTGAGCGTTGGTGCAGCAGGAAGCATCACATTTATAGCCGCAAAGAACGATCATGCAGATGCAGAAAAAGGTTTTATATGGTAGGAATCTGTTAAATCGCTGCTTTGTCGTGTCAAATGACAACAAAGAGTGCAAAACCAGATATCTTTTTTATGAGAAAAAGTTGGGAAATATTGCCTTCGAACAGCACTTACCCATATGTATTGTGTTGGAGCATCAAAGCAGTTGCTACAACAGATCTTGTTATAACCACGCTTCTGCATCAAATGACAATGTGGAAAGAATGTCGGTGCGAAGGGGTCGCTCATAGTGACAGAGTATTTTCAACTGAATCTGCTGCTCCCCTCGGCTTTACGCTCACAGCTTATTGTTGCCCTCATGTTTACAACTTCTACTGTTTTGATCGGCAACAACAGGCAGCGGTTCAAGAGAAACAGCTCTAAAAAGTCACTCGACACTCTCCGTATAGTTGAGCGTTAAGCAGCTAAAGGCAGATCTGTGTGTGTTGATTCAAGCAGAGCTTAAAGGGCCTTTGTCCATTAAGCTTCTCAACACTCAGTGTTATGTAATGAATATTTTGGTCACGAGGGTTGCGCAATAGGTCTCCATTGCCAGTAGATGTGTCTGTGTATGTGAAACTGTGTAAATGTATAAAAGTCATGTGTCGACATGTTAATGTGTTTTATCGAGTACGTAGTGTGTTTGATTTGTATCTTCGAATCCAGAATACATTTCCTTTCGGGGTCAATAAAGTACATCTTATTGTACCTGTCGTATCGTATTGTATCATGTACGTATCGTATAGCTAAATTCTGAGAAAAGTGGCCAGAAACATAACTACAAATTAATGGTAATGATAATTAGAAACACATTTATGACAAAAACAAGTGCAATCTGGAAAATGTGTTTGCCTTGAAAAGTAATTTACAATACAATTTGATGAGGAAGTAATTTTTAGGAGTCTCATTGGGCTTTAACCGACTTTGGATACATCTGCCGAAGTTTTCGTTTTTGAGTCCTAAATTGTTATGTTTTAATGCAAGTCAGAATTTAGGGTACAGTTTCCTTTACAACAAATTATCAGATACATTTATGTCCTTTTCTTTCTATTATTTAAGTTTATCTGCATATTCCGTAGTTTCTAGACACTGACACTCATTTAGTTTAAACAAAGAAAAACACATTACATTGGAAAAGTAAAGTGGAAAGACATCTATTATCATTTATCAAATAATCAGAATGCTTTGATATTGCTTACTTGCAAGGTAGCAAAGTGATTTCGTAAAAATACTCCTTGCAACAGATCTAAAGATATTACCCACAAGTCTTTTCCCTCAGTGCAAGCGATCACTCGGAGAGGAAGTAGAACAAACAGGACAGTGTGTTGAGGCCTGGCTCTAATTGACTTTATGGCCTCCACAAACACGAACTGCAGCCTCAGCTGAGAGTGTGTGTCCTTCAAACAACCAGACGATCCTGGCCATAAAGTCACACACACAAGCTTCTCCTCAAACACTGGAGGAAATGTTGGGAGGGTGTTTGAAACAAACAACAAAGAAGCTTTTCATTTGTTCGTTTCACAGAATCCCATTTAATGACCCATTTTTTCCACCAATAACATATTATTTATCTTAGTATATGTTATTGGTGTCTATAAAGGCCCGGACACACCAAGCTGACCCCAAAGAACTCACACAGACAGACCCCCGACTGTTGTGTCGCCTCGCGTCTCTGCGTCTTGGCCATGTGTCGCACTGGAACACACCGCAAAGACTTCAGCTGACGGCCAAGAAGCACGTATGAACTGCGCATGCGTGAGTGGCAATAACTCTCCTTACCAGCAGGCGGCGGTAGTGTGTATTCGTCATTCAAAAGAGGCAACAACCGGAAGACAGACTGCGTGATAACCGAGAGAAGAAACAGACTGGTGATATAAACAAACAACAAATAGCGTGGTTCCATGTTCACTCTACAGCGAGAAGCTCATGGGGCTTTCCCCAACCTGTGTCGAGAGCTGGAGTTAAATGAAATCTCAGATTTGCCTTCTTAATAGTTTGTTTGGGTCCCTCACTTCCGTTTAGCTTCTCATGCACTGATTCGCTAAGCTGAACAGCCATTTCTTTTGCCGACAGCCTTTGGCCGACTGCCCACCGATTCGACATGTTGAATCGGTGGATTTTCGGCCGAAAAGGTGTCGGCACGGCTGAAAAGACACGACGGTGCGGGACACACCGATCTAAGTAGGGCGTGTCGACGCTCATCGTCGGCCTCAGGACTCTTCGATATGGCTTTGATTACAGGATCGTTTACTTTCAGTCAACAAAAAACCACTATTCAATATCCTGCTTTAACGCGGCCGCTATAACTGCCGAAGATGAAGTCTATGAGGCTATCGTGTAGAGCTACGTCGATACTTGCGTAATGCGGAAGTGGGCGTGGTTAAATCTAAACTGGGTTGGAAAAACGATAGACGCGTCCGGGCCTTAAATTGTTCAAACTGTATTTGACAGAGGAAAGATTGTAGTTTAGAACTGATACGTACGATTACCTTTTAGTTACACATGCATGGCACTTTAAGGTAAGTAATTGCATTGCTTTATCTATTGTAAGAAAGAGAGATGCTTTAAAAGCTACTTTTATTTCCCCAGATTATCTTTTCGATTATTGACTAATTTCCGAACAATGCTGAGAAATTTGAGTGTAAAAACGACTTTGTACTTCACAACTAATGTTAGAAAGCTGATGTGTTGTGTTGGCAAAAACACATTCAGCTGTTAAAGATCAACATTATCATCAATTTGGAGTGACAATACTGTCCACCTGGCAAACGTTATTCAAATATTCACACTCTTAGCTCTGTTTTGGTCTCCTCCACTTGTTGAGAAAGGTTTCTGGCCTTTTGGCTAAAATGTTAAATAATTAGAAGTCCTCTGTACGAAGATCTCATAAGATGAACATATTAGACCAACATAATATACGCATGCTTTGAAGTAAGTTTTGATAAGCAAAGAAACATAATCTGGGCACCAAAAACCTGTCAGTGAGTCAAACCTCTGGGTTAACAATTAAATAACTTTTGAAACAAAAACCTGACCCTGCAACTCAGGACTCAGAAAATAAAAGGAATAACGATCCCCTTTTTTCAAAGAGTTTGTTATTTAACCGATACACAACATGATAAGGATATTTTAAACTGATTCCTGTGCTGAGGAACAACATCTTACACCTCGCTCACCTCTCTCATCCTCTCCATCAGCTCTGTCTTTAATGCTGCACAAACCGTATTAACTGTTTTACAGTGTTCACGAGTCAATTTCCATGTCCCAGATTTCTGGAGATGACATGTAGCTGGAAGACGACGCGCTATGTTGTTTTAGAATCAATTATTCAGAAGGGTTATGAATTTAAAATGAGACGTTTGTGTTGAATTTGAGAACAGAAACTGTAGTGAAACCATTAGCTCACAGCGGCTGAGGAGCAGTTTATTCACTCATTCATGAATCCATTTGGTGATTCATCATTTCCATCATTAAAATCATGAATTGTGTATGTGTTGGTATTTCTTATCAGTGATTAGCATCCATACCATGGCAAACAATGTAGTAATTGGGGAGATATTTCAGTTTAAGACCAAAGGGGTGGACCCACGAACTCACAAGTCCAAAGTTGAATTCCCCAGAGCCATCATGTGCAGCTATGCAATCAACTTAAAGTGGACCTATCATGCTATATTTGAATAATATAGTGTAGGACCATACCTATATAAGGCATATTTATACTTTTTATTTTTCAAAATACCAAACAGATCATGCATTTTAGCCATTCCTCATTTCGCTCAATTCAACACTGTCTTTGCATCATGGGCTGAT
>NW_011369431.1:0-4699 GCF_000735185.1 Notothenia coriiceps | reverse complement strand
GGCAAACGACATAAAACAACGATTAAAACATGTATTACATAGTATATAAAACCATGCTCGTATCTACAACCTATAGAAATGCAAAACGGCGTCAGTTTAGACGTAATTCTGTCCTCCTGCTTACCGCATCATTTATGAGAAAACATTTCATAACATTAACACAACAACATATTCGAGGTGGTTTTAAATAACATATCCGTATTTATTTATTTCTCAGTTATGTTTTTGTGTGCACTGAGGAGTCTCAAACAGGCGTTTGTTAAATCATTTTAAGATTGGCTTTAATCAATTTGTGAAAATGAATTCTTCATATATGATAAATGAGGTAATATTTATTTATGGTATTATTTCCACATATTTCTCTCCATTCTTCCTTCTGCCAACGGCGTCGCTGTTTCTCGTCTCTCCCGTTGTTGTGCTTAGTGCGTACGCATGGGTTAGAGTTTGCGTAGAGAACCGCACGTTTTCCCGTCAAGTTAGTATTTTATAAATCGCAAGCATTGCGTAGAAACTGGCGTACGCAATTTTTTGAGCGTATATCCCTTTATAAGTGAGGCCCCTGAACAACAGAGACTCGTGACTTCACTTGAACTTTTGACTTAGAATGACAAGTGCGGACAACTATCTCGTCCTTTTTCTGACAATATATCACATAAGAGAACTCATCATCAGCCCAGCTTCCAACTGACTTTTGAGGCTTCGTAAATACATGATATTTAGCCTGTAGCATTATGTTCTTTTCCCAGCTCCTTTCTACTTTGTGATTTGTAAAACAATGATTGGTCCCACCTGCTAAATTTCCCATATCTTCTAACACAATCATTTTTCTGATTCATTACAGTAAATACTTAAGGGTGGTGCCTTTATGACACAAACTCACACCAGCTACAAATGGACGTTTCCTTCATCAGATCATTCCAGCTGTTGTAAAGGTGGTGAAAGTTTAAATCAAACACTGTCACGTGATGGTCCCTCCGGGGTTATAGTAGTAGGATGACATAAGTTTTAACACAGACACACAGTGATGGACACACCCCCAAGGGGGAACATTTGACTTCTGAAAATAGCAGAAGGAGCCATGTGTGCTGGAAACTATGCGTAGTAATGTCCTTTTCTTAGGCCACACACATACACTCAGACAGTGGCCTTGAAAGAGTTGCTGAGTAATTGTAGACAGTGACTGTGTACATGACTTTTCCACTCTGAGTTCACTGTTATATCAGCAGGAAGTGCAAGGTGAGTCTTTCATAGCCTCACATGGTGTGTGTGTGTGTGTGTGTGTGTGTGTGTGTGTGTGTGTGTGTGTGTGTGTGTGTGTGTGTGTGTGTGTGTGTGTGTGTGTGTGTGTGTGTGTGTGTGTGTGTGTGTGTAGAAAGTGAACGGCTCTCCTTTCATGACCAACGATGCGGGCTTCGCCTTGGCCTACGCTGTCATCATGCTGAACACTGACCAGCACAACCACAACGTCCGCAAGCAGAACATCCCCATGACCATAGAGGTGAGTGGTCACACACACACACACACACACACACACACACACACACACACACACACACACACACACACACTAGTTGTGTAAATGGAAATATAAACACCTAGGTTTGTTGGTTGTGTCGACAGTAAACATGACATTACGCTCAAAATATCACAAATTACCCATCATGCCTGGCTGTCTCGAGCAGAAGTACCATATGTAGCTCACAGACCACGCGCATTTGAGTTTTCCATTAAGCCTCCAATCACCCGGTCTCGGCCCAGTAGAATGAGTGGGGAGAGAAAATAATTCTGATTTCGGCTTTTAGAGCATTTTACAACTGTTAGACCGTAATGATTCAAATAAGAGCTATAAAAGTGTTGGTGCTGGATAGTTAATTTAGGTTTAAAAAAGAAGTATCCGCTGATTTACAGACGTATCTTTCCAAATATAAATCAATGGTAAAAAGCATTTTTGGACCCAGTGATGTCACGGACTGACACGGAAGGTGTAGTACTGCCTTTTGGCCATTATGCATTTTGCCTCAGCAAACTTCCTGTGGGTTTCGTTTCTTGAAGCAAATTATTTTCTCCACCATTATTTTGTTCTATTGTTGTGGGCCAACTTCAGAGGGGCTTACTGCAAAACCAGGTTTCTGCTTTTCTCAAGTTTCCGCTGTTAAAAATGTTTCTGTGGGAGACTTGGTAATTCATCCTTTAATATTTCCATCTGCCGACATTTAGCCGACAAAAGTGGAACATATCCAATTGCCTTTATCCTACACAAACCAGAATGTAGTCACTAAAAGATTTGGATGTGTTAGTAGTGAAAAGTCACTATCAACATGCTTTATTCTGCTAAGTAATGAGAAATATAGCCTTTGTGAAATAGGGAGAAAACTGAAAAATAATGTACTTTTGTGTTTAACACATTTTAGTTTCTAGATGTATTTAAGGAATCAGTATTCCTTTACTCATTCCTACAGTGTGGGAATGTACTATTATATATATATTATATACCAACAGCTGTAGGCAGAGGTGGTCCGTCTGAAAAGAGGACTCATCCTGACCAGACTGGGAGGCGGGGGGGGGGTCTCTGCCTCTCCCTTCTTCTGTCGTCTCTTTCTCTGTTTTCTCTGTCTGTGATTGACAGCGGCTGAAGATTAAACAGAGTCTCTGGGCTAGCCTGTGAGCAGTTAGTGGGTGGGCCACTCTCACTGGCAAACAATAGCAAGTACTTACTTTCTCTCTGGGTCACTCTCTATTATAGACACACACTTTGTAGAAATGATCTGTCTTGTGTGCAGTCCTAGCGCATCATTCAGCTGCTGTATGTTTTTCATGATCCCGACACATTCTCAAAGGTCTGTGTGGTTTGATGAAGGCTGGTTGACCTCCAGGCTCAGACACCAGGCAGAGGCTTCCACACAATAGTTTGTAGATGGCCAGTAAAAGTGGCGCCTGGCACTTTGGTGACTTAGCAGCTTGCAATGTGTAGCATTCACCACAGCATGTGTTGGCAGTGGGGTTATTTTTGAATGGGAAAACTATGCTTAGCCTCACTGTGTAAATCAGATCCTATTTCCAAGGATCTGACAGTGAGATGACATGTGTTAAGTGAGGTGCAGGTAAAAGGTCAGTGTGATGATCTTCATAGTGTCTAATAAATACAGAATGCTGCTTTGTTTTGCAGCCTGTGTGTTATGGGTTTGGTTAACATTGGCTGCTCTGAAATCGTCTCTCTGATAGTGACTGACTGTGTGCCAGTCCCTCACATGAGTATTGCAGATAGAAGTAGATAACAGAGTGATCCTCGGTGGCCTCTCTGCCGATGTTTATTTTCCTGCATGTCCCTGCAGAGAAGCTGCAGTTCAGATCCTCCTCTTTTTAGCAGCCGGGAGGACAGACCGTCTGATGGGGGCAGAACCCCCAGCCTTGAGGCCGTCAGTCATCGCAGGGTGCTGGTGTTTATTTACAGGAGGCTCTGGGCTTTAATCCCTGTTTTCCCAACACTGCAACTAAAGCATATTAAGTAACACATGGCCAGTGCGTTTCCACATGAAGCCCTTTTAATTGTCGGTTGCGGGATGCTCCGTTAACGAAGCCCTGAATGCCAGAGGCTGTCTGAGCTAAGCTCCTGTGTTGAGATGCATTGACTGACACAATGATGGTGGATAGATGACAGCGTATTTTCCCCCCAGAAGAATGGATGTTATTTGAATAAAGCTTCTGAATAAAGGATGAATATTCCAACTCATATTCTGAACTCATATTCTGTTTTACAGCAATTTAGGAAAAATCTGAAGGGAGTTAATGGAAACAAAGACTTTGACCAGGACATGTTGGAGGATATCTACAATGCTATCAAGTAAGCTGACACACAACCCTATAAATGTTTTTATATTATATATAAAACATAGGCTTTTTTGTTAGAGCCTTTATCATTCTGCATTGGAGATAACAGCTGAGGTGTTTTTCCTCCGTAGGAATGAGGAGATTGTGATGCCTGATGAGCAGTCGGGGTTAGTGAAGGATAACTATGTATGGAGTGTGTTGCTACACCGAGGCGCCACACCTGAGGGTATTTTCCTCCACCTCCCTGCTGGCAGCTACGACCATGACTTGTTTACCATGACCTGGGGTCCTACCATCGCTGCCCTCTCCTACGTCTTCGACAAGAGCCTGGACGAGAACATCATCCAGAAGGCCATCACTGGCTTCAGGTATGCTACTTTACAGAGCCAGCAGCTATGTGACGGGACAGGGAAAACTGTGTTCTGGCCGTTTATCAAAAGCACATTGTTCTAAGGCCACAGGAATTCAAGCTCTGACTCACATTTGAAAGCGTCCAAATACCTTGAATGAAGACCCAATGTACTCACAAGTCTCTGGGGTTTATTCATGTAAATAACACAGATTCCAAATACATACTTAATGACGCGTTTAAACTGGATACAGTCAAATAAACACAAGTACTATCACCCTATCAAGGGTCGAAAGCGGACTTTTTCGTTCCACGCTTGCAGATATCCATTGTCTCACTGGCACAACAGCTTTTTAAACTCTTGGCCCCACGCACAGAGTCTGCTTTACGGCAAAAAAGTAGGTTGTAAACAGTTATACAAATAAAACTTTGCACAGTCCATGAAACGTGGATGCATACAAAACAATACCAAAACATTATTATTATAAATCATGATTATTACATTCATTTAAATTAAATTCA
>NW_011369430.1:0-220 GCF_000735185.1 Notothenia coriiceps | reverse complement strand
TCTCCAGTTCTCATCCATTAAAAAACATCAGTTTATCTTTGTTAATTACACTACATGAATTGGTTTAAATTGTGTACAATGCTTTTGTGTTTTTCCCATAGGGTTTTCCCTTTAGATTCTGAGAGACACATTTAGGTTTTCCATCCATCCATCCATCTTCTCCCGCTTATCCGTGGTCGGGTCGCGGAGGTAGCAGTTCCAGCAGAGAGCCCCAAACTTT
>NW_011369429.1:0-2610 GCF_000735185.1 Notothenia coriiceps | reverse complement strand
AAATGTGTTCCGTGAAAGTAAAGCAAGTTCATAATTAGATAGACATCGTGAGGTATTTATTTTCGGTACAGTTTATGTTGAAACCGTTAGAGAGAGTGGCACACTTGTTAGTCTGTTCCATTCTTCTTTGTTTTCCGAAGCCGTGGCTTGGAAGCATACTTTCTTCTTTTCTGAAGGAAGTGACATGGAAGTACGCGACTACTAAGCCAGCATCCTCGCGATTGAGAAACGGCCCCTGTCTTGCCTGTTGCTTTCTGTCTGTTTTCCCTCCTACCTGATTACCCGATTGTGTTCACCTGGTGCCCCTGTGTTTTCTCCTCCCTCCTCACCTGTGTCTTGTTTGTGTGATTAGTCTTGTGTGTATTTAAGTTCTGGTTTTTATGTCTGTCATTGTTGGTTCATTGTTTGTCCTTGACTGTGTCACGGGGTAGGGTTCTGTTTCTTACGCGTTGGCCTTGAAAGAAAGGTATTTTTTCGTTCCTTGGAATGAAGGTTTTTCATTTAAATCTGCATTTGGGTCCCGCCTGCTTCACTCAACGCTGACACAAAGGCAGTCATCTTTTCCTAACTTCTCTATGCTCTCTTCTGTTTAACTCATTTGGAGATGAGTACCAGAGCCCTTCAGTGTAACAATGAGCACTCGCGTGCCTCCATTGTTTGCAGTGCATTCTGGGCGAACATATGTCCACACTCTCTCTCAGCGGCCATGAACAATTCTTCATATTATTGCACTGTGCGCAAAAAGCTTCTGCATCTGTGAGCAATCTTGAGTGCAAAGCAATCAGTCAGAATAAAGCAGACTCAGTGACTGCTCCCCTCAACAGCTTGTCATCTTTATTGTATCCACTTCTTTGCTTTAATATTCACAACAGAAACATTACATCCACGTGAATGAGAGCGTGTGTGAGTACAGCTCACTGATCCATTCGTCATGCGCCACAATGGTATCTCTGTGTTTTAATCTCCTCCTTCCTGCCCTTTTTCACACAAGTTCACACAAGGCGAGTGCGAGGTACACAATAGTGTGTATGTATCCATGGAAATGTAATATAATAATAAGCAGAAAGGATGTTTTGACACCGAATAATAACATAAATGGTTGACGATGACTCTTACTATTATGGTGCATCACACCGGACGGGAAGCGAAGGTAAGTTTTACCGGGGTATAATCTACTAACAACACTCCAGCACATCTTTCCAGGTCCTTGCTTTTACTTTAGAGGTAAAGTATAATCGATCAAATTTGCTTTGCGTCCGTTGTGAACGCAAAATTAAAGATCACTCTGGTGTGGCTCGGCATAAGCCTTTTTCCTTCCTCTGCTGCTCCTGTCCTCTTCTGCTCTGCAACTTTCTCTCACCCTCTCTTCTATCACATTTCTCCCACTGTCTCCCTTGCTGCCTCGAAATTGTGTCTCTTCCCCTCTGGATAGTGTTCATTAGTATGATAAATCTCTGGGGCCCTCCTAAATATTCCACTCAGTTTCTAATGAGGCACACACAGGCATGCACACACACCAAAACAAATCTTGGGGCAATGGTGTAAGTATCCAACCTTGTTTGGAGCTAGTTAGATAATGCATTCTTTCACAAGGCAAGGCCCCACAGATTTTGTAAACAAATCCATATCAGCTCACATGCTGTAAATCAAACACGATGAATGTTAAGATTGTAAGGAAACAAGAACAGCAAAATGCAACCAACATAACACAAAGGAATGTGTTTGTTCATTATTATTATATGTTGGACATTAAGCAGCTACACAGGGATGCAGAATATTTCAAAACTTCAAAACAACCTGAATGTCTCTGGTCTGAGTTTAACTCTTTTTTCTGATAGCACTCATACCGGAGATGCTTTTTACACAGGCTACAGCTAACATCTCCCCTGTGTGTCTCCCTCACAGATAAGTGTCAGAACATATGTCTTCACATATATCTCCCACAGCACACGTATTGCTAAAACTTTAAGCCAAGAAGTGATGTCAGTTTTGATAACCACTCAAAACTAGCTCACATTTGTGCTGTACGAGACCTGCTATGCCCCCGTTACATAAAAGTGAATCAGCAAACACACTGTGCGGCAGCACAAGGCCGGTGTGCTATGATAAACTTAAGAAACAGTAGAAGGTTTAATATGGAGATGACTAACCTACAGTATGTACCTATCCATCTATTCAAGTATTACCATGCATCCCTGCCTCCATAATCTTTTGAAAGCAAAATGTCGAACTGTTGAGGATGAATAAACTTAAATTGAGGTTATCAAAGAGCGTCTGATATGAGGCTTCTAATCAATGTGGATATTTGTTCGGTTTTCTGAGGATATTTTATAGTAACCAGGGATTTGTTCAGATGTTTTACTTCTGTTATTAACATGGTGAAAAACATGTGAATGTATTCATCCGTTGTGTTTCTACATGAAATGGCTGAGGCAACCGTTGCCGTTTAAGGATGTCAATATTTTATTAAAGAGGATATATACAAATGTCCAGGTTCATATTTGTATTATGTGCCTGTGCTGCAGCACCTCTTTTCACCCTCTGTCTGAAACCAGAGCCCTCTGATTGGTTAGCTGGCCGGCTCTGTTGTGATTGGTCAACCGCTTAGAG
>NW_011369428.1:0-666 GCF_000735185.1 Notothenia coriiceps | reverse complement strand
TATGGATTTAGAAAATGTTTTTATTGATTTAAAAAATAGTTGTATGTATTGATTTAAATTGACATGCATCCGCTAAGAAAAATAGTCCGTTGTTACCGTTTTTTAAACAGTCTGAATGAAACGGCAGCTCTCAGCTGTGTATTTACACAACTAATGGCCCATCAACCACAGCTCTCTCCCCCCCCCCCCCTGATCTTTCTTCTCCAGCAGCTAAATTAACTGTAGGTTACTCTGAGTGACAAGCTTGCAGTTAGAAACACCACTGTCATTGCAAGTGACCCTCAGTTAGTTGACTTTTATGTTCAACTGCTAAATTCGTTACTGATAAAAAAGGGCTTCTACTGTACCTAATTACCTTAACACTAGAACCGCCAGAGGTTTTTGTATAAGCCTACCTAAACCCGTCAAATCCCGCTATTAGAATGCCATTTTTAACAACATATGGTGCAACATAACACACTTTCAGGAAAAGTCACGGACTGGGAGACTTTAAAATTTTATTGAAAAAAAGTTACATTGCACACACACAACACACATCACACAAATTGACCCGATTGGCAGTTCTAGTGTTAAATAAACTCACTAATTAATTAAACCAGTTCAATACGCATTATTCTTATTCGTATCATTCTTTATAAGCGCAGACATAGTCTTAAAATCAGATCT
>NW_011369427.1:0-3622 GCF_000735185.1 Notothenia coriiceps | reverse complement strand
TGTGTGTCCTTGGCAGTCTCAGGTATCCAGTTCTTATTATACATCTAATGGGTGTAATGCCTCTGCCATTAAGTTGCTCAAACACCCTAGTTATCATCTTAACATCTTTAACATTCTGAAATCCAAGACTTTGTCATTATTTATGAACGGAAACCCACTGTCTCGGACCCTGCAGTGTGACAGCCTGTCATTCATTCTTTCATTATTGTCCGAATATGGTGATAAAAGTTCCATATTCTGAAAACCAAGACCTCGTTTGTTTAGAATCAACCAAAACCCCAAAAGGTCCAAAACACGAGTTTATGACATGAATCCACGGTTATCTCAGAATGTATTTGTCCCATAAATTGTATGTTGATGGGTGAGATTTTATCCATTTTACCGGAACTAATGTAAGCGCATCTGTTTAACAATTGTAGAAGATATATCCTTGCCCATCAATGCCTTCCAGTATTACTCCTAGCAGTGTAACAAAGCTTTAACAGTACTTATGGTTATCCCTATATGCATGAAATAAAGATGCATATAAACTCTAAAATGCTGGTTTCCTGTTTCCTCTACTCCATCTGTCTCGTGCTTCAGGTGCTGTGGTCCTCAGTGGCTTGTGATTGACTTGACAAATGTGTTGTGTTGCGGCGCCCTGACAGCGTATCCCACCTGGTCCCACCGTAACACTCCCCCCCCCATCCATCATCCTGAGATCTGCGGCGGCCATCAGTCTCAATAAAGAAAGTAAACAAACAGAAAGCTGAATGTCACTGGCATCACTCGTGCGTCATTCTTTATCATCGGTGCTGTAATTATGATGATATATTTAGAGGAGGGAATGAACTCACACATTTGTTACAATGCAGTTATTTAAACCGTTAAACAATAAAACTCCACGTCCTTCAGGAGCTGCTTCACGACTCTGGCACTGCTCTACCGTGCTGTGATTGGATAAAGTCCTTCCTACAGCCAGGACTTGGTTTAACCAAACATTCTAGCATGTGCACTTCACTCTGCATCAGCCAATCGGCTTGCTGCTCCCTCACTGTGAGTCAGACCAAACCCCTCCACTAAAAACCAAAATGGTGGAAGGAGGTCCTTATTGATATCAGGACAGCAGAAAGTGCTTTTGTCAGTTGCTTTGTGCTTAATTCGTACTAATTTGTCAACACACGTTTGTGTAAATACACAAAAAGAAAACGGAACCCTCACTTATGGCTCCGTGGTTGATCCCCACAGTAAAAAGGGCAAAGTGTCCTTTGGTAAGATTCTAAAACCCCAAATTGCTCCCTTAGGCATGTCTACGTTATACAAGTATATACTAGTTGCTTTGGATAAGATACATGTAATGTTGCCATGTTAGTATTTTTTTAAACTCGGAGAAACCAGTGTTGTCAGATTCTGACACGACAAACATCTTCATCACCTCTGTGTTCCTCATGCCTGTTGTCAGGCCTTGGTCAGGCAGCAGTAAGCCCCCCCCCCTTCCTACAGCCTGCTCTCATAGAAGGAGTTAAGGCTCTCCCTCACAAATCAGGCATGACATGGGGTTGCTTTGGGTTCAATAAAGGAATTGCTTTGGCCGTTATGGACAAAAGCTGCAGCTCATAGTTCATTCCAGGCAGCCCGTCTGCTACACAACTGTTCCCATACAGCTCGCCCCAGAAATGTTCAGAGGAGAACATATTTACCCTGGATCAGGGTCGCAGTTTGAAGCGAGGGGTTCAAGTTGTGAATTGAAACCAAATCAATACTCTTGTGCTGATATTAGCTTCGTCTATAGGGACTTGCAGAACAGACTAAGTATGGGGTGTTAACTGGTCATTTGAAAGGGGTCAATTTGCCTCTTGGACATGGTCAGGTTGCCCTTTAGCAAGGCACCTGATGGGCTGCAGTGGTTAGAGCGGATGCAGGTTCAAACCCTGCCTTACCCATGGCATCCTCTCCATCTTCACCTCTTAACACTGTCACTCTCCAATAAAGGCTAATCTAGCCCCAGAGAAAAGCACCAGTCCCCCTCACTAATCCGTGGGCGCAGTATAACAGCAGCCCAGTGCTTGAAGTATAGTTCAAGCAGTGGGCAGCTGTTGCAAAGTAACCTTTCCTATAGGAAAGGTTACTTGCAGAGGCTAAATATCACTTTGCATTCAGTGCTTTGTGATTGTGTGCAATGATTAAAGGGTACACTTGTTGGAATCCTCCATTTCCACACAGAAAACATTTAGATTCATAATAAATTTATTTGGTTTGACTTACAAAGTATATTGAAACCTCTGAATGTGGACTTTTGGTTTACTCAGGACACAAATAGTGATATACTGCGTTAGTGTTCCTTTATAATTACTGTTAAAATGATAACAAATCTGCCACTTTTATATTATAGAATTCATTAAATTAAAGCAGTCTTTAATTGTTTGTCCTAAACATAGCAATATATGCTTTTGAAATGTAACATGTCTTTGAAAAAATAACAGTATTCAGTTTATATATATATGTATCACCTTTAGCTTGAAAACACATAGATGTGTTTTTTTAATTTATAAAATAAACAGACAGACAGACAGACAGTTTATCAATCCCAAATTGGGAAATTATTTTACAGCAGCAGTGTGTTCAGGTATTAAAATATTTAAAGTTGGAATAAAGTATAAACTACACAACACAAGCATAATGCACAGCAATCCATAATAGAAGTCCGATATGTTCATGAAACTCCCCAGGAGACACCGACACTAACGTGCCGAGTGGACTCCGGAGTTTGCTGCATGATCTGTGGTGTAGTGGGCTGTCACTCAAAAACGGAGTAGCCAATGGGGACGCACCCCTGAAAGTCCCGCCCACCTGGGATGTTTGTGTCAGAATCGAAAACTAAAAGTGAGGGAGCGTAAACGAGAAAGCTGAAGCGAGAGCAAAAGTCTGATCATTGAGAAAGAAGAAACAAGAACTGCAAACAAAAATATATGTTAAAACAAAGAACGAAGACTTATAGTTTACATCAGTGACCACCAACTGGCGGCCCGCGGGCCACATCCGGCCCGCCAGACATTCTCATCCGGCCCGCACGACGGGGGTGACTGTGGCGTTGGCGGAGTGTTTACGTTTACTGCGTTCGTTCGCCTCCCACCCATTTTTTTTTAGAAGGTCTCGTGAGTAAGGTGCAGTACCGGAGTCCAACAGAGAGGCAGCAGCTGCGGGACAGTAGACTGCGTACTGTGAAACCTTCCCTGCCTTGAAGAAGAAGAAGTGATCCTTCGTTGTGAAGAGTCTGCTTTGTGCGCTCCGCACCACAGCAGTATGCCCGCTGCGACAGAGTCCAACAGAGAGGCAAGAGCTGCGGGACAGTAGCCTAGAAGCAGGGTTGGGTTGTAACGGAATACATGCAACGGCGTTACGTAATCAGAATACAAAAATCAAGTAGGCTAACTGTATTCAGCTGGCGTTACATTTGAAAAACGAGTAATCAAATTACAGTTACTTTCGTAAACCTGAAGTGAATACATTTTGGAATACTTATTGGAATCATTGGTGGAAAAGTTTCCTCACAAAATGTAATATTCATTACCGGCAGAACTGTGCACACTGCACAGCGCTGCAGCATGTCTGACCGAGCGTGTCTGTGAGGCCCCGCCCCCGC
>NW_011369426.1:0-2974 GCF_000735185.1 Notothenia coriiceps | reverse complement strand
CATTGCGTGTGGACGGAAGCTTTTTTGCGATTGCGTTTGCGTTAATCCTATGCGTTTAGCCGTATGCGTCCTCGTG
Organism: Notothenia coriiceps; assembly: GCF_000735185.1. NCBI lineage: Eukaryota > Metazoa > Chordata > Actinopteri > Perciformes > Nototheniidae > Notothenia > Notothenia coriiceps. The sequence continues at coordinate 2,898 of NW_011369426.1, read as the reverse complement.
GGGCCGGGGCCTTAGAAGGCACAGGGCAGCACGGTCCTACTCGGTTCCATTCAGATACATTATGATATGTTCGAGGTCTTTGCTGTAAACATTTGTATAGGTGAAAGGTTCAATTATTTTGATCAAGTTTTGTTCAAACTGCATTTTGTAAAATTGAGTTTTAGGTGAGAAATTGCACAGCACTATAAATCCTCAACACCGGAGCCCCTCAAGGCTGCGTGCTCAGCCCTCTCCTCTACTCCCTACTTACACACGACAGCTTCAGGTTCCTCGGTGTCCGCATCACTGAGGACCTGACATGGACTCATCACACAAACACCATCACCAAAACAGCGGCTCTTCTTCCTCCGCAGGCTGAGGTTCAATATGGACAAGCCCACAGGATTATCAAAGACCCCCATCACCCCAGCCACAAACTGTTCTGTCTGCTGCCGTCTGGCAGGCGGTACCGCAGCATCAGGACTATGTGTGTGTAAACAGTGGAAGCAGGGAGAGGCATACACGTGCCTTGATCCCTGCCGAATCGACGCACAACTGTTGATTGGTGTCAGTGCCAAACACTTTTTTTAGGAGCAATGTGCTCATGGTATAGATGTGGCGCATACATCTTAGTTCCTACTATTTTCCCTCACCCTATCCTAAGGGAGTGCATGTAGACACGTTGTGCCTCTCCGCCTCTGATCCTTACTTCTTACTTGCTACCCCTTTCCCTCAACTTATCCTAAGGGAGTGCATGTAAATAGACACGTTAGTTTAGCTGCTATAGGCTTGGACTGTCGGGGGACACCTTACTTCTTCCTTCTGTCTATCTGTACCTGTGTACTCTCATGTTCCAAATAACCCAGCTTCCCCCAAATTTCTTTTTGGTGTCTATATCTACGCCTGGATCCTGAGTCGAAGCTAATCCTGTTGCTGTGGTTGTGTGTCCTGGATCCTCTATCCTGAGTTCTGGATCTGAGTCCCGGACTTCGAGTCGTGGCTGAACCTGTCTCTGCGGTCCTGCCTGATTCTCACCATACTACTTCCCTGATGGCTCCCACAGGATTGTTGACATCCTCATGGATTCATCTTCTTGCATTTCCAAACATCTGGTCTACCTATGTTGCAAATGTATTATCTCTTTGATTTACACACGGCATCTATTGCACGTCTGTCCGTCCTGGGAGAGGGATCCCTCCTCTGTTGCTCTCCCTGAGGTTTCTCCCATGTTCCCCTTTAAACTGTAGGTTTTCTCTGGAAGTGTTTCCTTGTACGATGTGAGGGTCTAAGGACAGAGGGTGTCGAATTGTCATACTGATATTCTGTACAAACTGTGAAGTCCACTGAGACAAATGTAACATTTGTGATATTGGGCTATATAAATAAACATTGATTGATTGATTGACCAGACTCAGAGACAGTTTCATCCCACAGGCCATAAGACTGTTAAACACTGCGTTAAACACGCAGAGCTTGCACTGTTTTTTTTGCCCGAGCAGGGGCTGAAGATCACACCAATGACCTTCTGATTGGTAGAACACCATCTACCTTCCGAGCCACAGTCGACGCAAACACAAACATTGCCACACTCTTTATGTAAAATCAGTAATGCAGCCTCTCAGTGCTGAATAAGGTCCTACCACTACATCACCTACCAGAAACAGTTGACTCGTTCCTGAGAGTAGTCAAACTGTACTGCAGAGCAGGCTCTGAGGTCCACGGTCCGGATGGGCTCCTCACTCTGCAACAGAGATAGACACTGTCTACAAGTCCCAATAGTGATTGTCTAGGACTAAGAGCAGATTAGACTCAATATTAGCAAAATACTGTAATCAAATATTTGAAGTAACGTCGCCTTTAGGCTAAAGAGAGATTCACCCCTTTGTCTTTGAAGTATTTGAGTTCACATCTGTTGAGTGTGAACCATCTCTGTTTCCAGTTCTGCACAAAAGATTAAAAGTCTGATCAGAAACAGAACTACTCGTTTATCTTTGAGACACAGTGAGGTGTACCAGCTCCACTGATCTTACCTTCACAAATGCTCCTTGTTTCGTCAGATAGCCTTCCTTTGTGCCTAGCTGAAAACACATAGTTCATGTTAGATGATTCAGATTTATATCAAACCTTGAAAATCATATTCACTCAACTGACCAGCTTTTTTAGGTTCTTCATCAGTGAACAGTGAAGTTGTAACATGTTGTTGTTGTTCTTGGCAGTGTTAATGCCTTCAATGTTGAGCTGCAGTGTTCTTGGACCTCAGCATTTGACCTAAAAGAGCTATGCTTCTTGCGGTCTGCAAATGGATACCGTTGTAGGACTGATATTGATAATGACACATTGGCCTGGCTCGCATGACAGGAGCTGAACATACCAAAGACAAACGCCAGAAGAAGAAGAACAACAAAGATGTTGGCTTATTGTCCTGGGGTTGGTTCAGCAAGTCAACTCAAGTATGGAAGCCCCATCACATAAAACCAGCTGGTGTCATGGCGGAGGTATTAACCTCCATCTAACGACTGCTGAACAAAAACCTTTGACCACAAGATACAACTCTTGTAGTTTGTGGGCAAAAGTTAGCAAAACTAGTCGTGTTATGATGATATCAACAACTTCATTCCCTGGTGAAAGCTTATGCCCCCGCCATTATGTATATTTCCAAGTTTGTCCCCATTTAAAAACTTCACCAAGTGCCTGTCGCGAAGGAGTATTGATCTTACTTATCCTAGGAGGAAAAATATATGCTTTATAGGGGTGTAACAGTATCCATATTCGTCCCGAACAGTCACGGTTCGGACGTCACAACGAATACGCCTTTTTTTATGAGTGGGAAAAAAGTCTGTCACTCAGGGCAGTATCCATTACACTATATATAATCCAGGGGCGGTATTGCGCCTAAAGCTGTTTGCCAGTCGCCCTTAA
>NW_011369425.1:0-2879 GCF_000735185.1 Notothenia coriiceps | reverse complement strand
CTACATATATTTACTGGTGTATCTTATTCTTATTGTGATTCTTAAAGTACAAAATACACTTCTCGCTAGAAATATAATCAGAAAGCATTTTAATGGCCAAACTATTCCACTTTAGGATTTTCCAGAGAGGGTTATTAGTGAATATACGACCCACCGGAACGTTTGCAGTCAAAGGGAGCACTAGAGGTCGAAAACTTTAAAACGTGAGGTCGCAATAAGCGCTTGGACAATATACCTATTTGGTCGTATGGGTTGGAGGATTTGTTGTCATTTGCATGTCCAACTCAAACCTTATAAATGATATAAAAAGGAAATGGCACACTAAATATGATCCCAACCTACTTCACTTTGCCACCAAACACTGTCTTTTGTTTTGAGTGACACTCCTCCTTTTGGTAGAATCGTACTGTTGTGTGTCTGAATACACATATCCGTCATGCAGCAGGATCATTTAGCAAGACTCTAATTTTGTTTTGAGGTTGTAAACTGGGATGTTACACTTGGGTACATTTTCAATAACTGTTTTAATCCGAAACAGCACCTGAATGTTACGCTACCTGCTTCACACACTCATGTAGCAGGGAGTCATTTGATTTGAGTTATGGAGTAAATGTAGTTATCACACTGCCCCATGAATCATTATCCATAATCAATTATTGTTTTGCAAAACATAGAACACTGACCTTTTACATACGTACATAACGACACAACTGACATGTCCAGTGTTTATCTCTGCTGTAGGGCAGGGCTGCATGGTAAGATATTCAATATGTGATAATGTATGGCTGGGGAAATATTGATATCATCGAGTGTAATTGTGTTGCCTTTTCCTGGTTTCAATGTTTCATTACAGTAAAATTATGTATGGCAACATATTTCACATAACTGTATTAGGTTAGTTGAAATCAATAATATTAAGTTGAACCTAATCTTTTTTATTTAAAGTTAATAGTATTGCTTTCAACTAACCTAATACATTTATTATATTATATTTAAAAGTCAATGTTTAATTTTTTTCCGTGTAAGTCATTATTTCAACATTAGTGATTCATATGTATAATACATTGTGCAAAAATGTGAACGCACCATTTATTAACCTTGTGATATATTCACTCTATGGTATTTGGTCAAACATATTGCGATATTTTATTATCTATTATGGCCCAGCCCTACAATAAAGCTGATACTTATTTTAACAATATTTTTGATAAATAAACAGATAAAGTTTGAATTATATTATTTTGTTTTAAGATCGGCTTTATTTACTGCAAAGAAAAAATGAGAAATATCAGAGTACAGCGGACATATTTATGTTATTAATATGTAGATTGTACAAGTTCACAACAACGAGGAATTATTGTGAATTGAAAAGCAGGAGAATTCTGGAGATGCCAAGGATTTGTTTAGGTAACTTGTGAGCAGAAGCACCACTGACATGTTATCACACAGCTGCTTCTTTACACATCCTGCACACACAGAGCACCATTAGCATTCATCAAGAGTCATGCTTCAGACATCCATCAGGAGTTGGGTATCAACCAATCAGAGAGTCCAAGGTTTAATCCCGAGCTCCTGCATTCAACATTTCCAAATGTCCTTGGGCGAGATACTAAGCTGCAAATTGCTCCCGTAGTCATGTCTGTTATAGAACTGTATTTAAGTTGCTTTGGATAAAAGCAACAACATATAATGCAATATTTATAGGATGTTTCTGGATGCTTTGAGATGTGCTTTAACTGTGTGCTTCTCATCAGATTCAAAATCTGAATCAGAATCATGCATACAAAGACACAGAAAGAAGAATACATAGCAAAGCAACATATAAATAAAAGTAGGACCGTTATGATAGCTTTATAAAGTTGTTTTAAGACTAATATAACCTGCGGCTGCGTCATGACGTCACTGTTTACCTCGCTGATTTTCTCCCCAACGGCGCTCACAGTAACAACAACAACAACAACAACAATGGGGGACGATGATCGTGTTGCTTTTAATCATACGAAGCCAGATTAAATTAAATAACTACTTCTCAACCCTTATACTTTTCTCCAGAGTGCCGTGGTTCATTGTTTATTAATGTGATTCAGCGGAATTTACAGACTGCTGCAGTGCTGCCCGCTGTTTGGCATCAAAACGCAGTTATGAAAGTTTCTCTGGTATAAAATGGGTGATGTTAGCATAGCAACCAAAGCTAAACTGACTATCTTGACTACTTGTTGCTATCCTATTGTGGCATTAGCCGTTTTCTACAGGCACATTTTACCGGCGTATATTTTTTTATGATTCTACTTGTGATAGTCGGACATGACAACCTGTGCAGCCCATGTATTGATTCCATCCGATAGCTGCTATCAGAGCCGGCCCGACCCATTAAGCGACATAAGCGGCCGCTTAGGGCCCCGCAGCCACTAACGGGCCCCCTAGCAAAAATACAAATCTCAGTACACTGTCACCGTGATAAGTATGTTTAATTAATTGTGTTAATATGCCTAGATTGCCTACTCTCAAAGTCATGTATTATATTATTGAGTCAATCATATAATACATTAACCGTGCTTTACCTGAACCTCATCATGACACAAGAGAGGACGGCAGGATTGTAATTTCCCATGTTCAGTGAATGCAACAGAGGCAAGACACCAGACCAACCAGAGAGTTGAATGGAAATAAACATCTGTCTTATTGTCTGACAGGTACCTATGCTGTGAGCTGTGACAATGTTTAAAATAAACTGTCAGTCGGAGTCAGAGTTTTTGAAGATGGACATAAGAATTTTTTTTTTTTAAAAGACGACAATTCTCAAGTAGTGGCTCACACAACAACCCCTGAGCCACAACTTGAGCCAGGTAAACAAGGTATGCAAATGTCAGTAAACTTCC
>NW_011369424.1:0-3191 GCF_000735185.1 Notothenia coriiceps | reverse complement strand
GTAGCCCTGTAAATACGATGTCCTTTTATGTTATCTGTTGCATGTAGACATGTAAATGCATGCTTGCATTCCAATCTATTCTAAAGTTTATGAAAATGTTTTAATTGTTTTTATTTATTTTTATTGTTTTTGTTGTTTTGTTTCACCCTTTTTAATTTTGTAGCACTTTGAGTTTTGTTCACGCAAATGAAAAGTCCGCTTATAAATAAAATATATTATTATTATTATTAATAAAAATGTAATTCACCTTGACATTATCTCTTCTTTCTAAGAAACCGGTTTTGTGACTTAAGATAAATATGATTTCTCTCCCTCTATAGGAAGCACTTGTCAAGATCACTCACCACCATTTTTCAAACCCAAACATACTTTATACAAAAGAAGGAATTTCAGGAATGACACTTTAGGAAGCTGCGGCCTCGCTGCACAGAGAAATCTGTGGGTTCAACTTCGACCTCTGCTAATATTCTGACAAGCTGTCAGTCTGTCAGGAAGCGATACAGATGAGTGTTGAGACGTGTGCTTAGTCTGCTGTTCAAAGACAGTAGCCACACAGGGCGCTATATTTCCCAACCTGTAACTCAACCCTAACCCTAGATCTATAGAAATGATAAGGAGGTGGAAAAGAGAAGAATGGAGAATCAGCGAGAATCAGAAACGGTGACATTAAGAGACGTTTTCTCTGCAGCTCTATTGAAGAGACTTTTCTTGGAGATCCTTCAGAAAAGTTCTCTTTTCATTTTCCTCTGAGAACTTTTCTCTGACTCCCAGTTGTTTTCTTAAAGGAGTGATCTGCCAAAATACTTCATCACGGCAATAACGGAATTACGGCTGACGTCAACGAGAATTGCACTTGAAGGGAAGCTGCTGGGGTGTCGAAAGATTTGATTTCTCAAATATAGTTTCCGTTTGGGACTCTTTTTTCCCGTACTTGACGTTAATGAAGGACATAAAAGGGGGTGGCGGTTATTTCCAAACAGATGCATTCATTTTTGGTCAAGCTCTGGTTTTAAGGCCTTAATGTCTCACTTAAAGACTCACTTCAACAAATCATCTTTCTGATCATCTTCGGTGCAATGGGCTTACTTCAATGTTTTGGCTTTGGAACCTTAAAGTATTGGGCATTTGGGACAGAAATAGTGATCTATGAGATGATGAGTTCACGGATCAAGCTGATTTACGTTGAGGTTTGTATATTTACTTTTACCCAGAGCAACTAATAATATTTTGAGCACACAGAGGAAGAATTGAACCAAAAACAAGCAAAAATTATGGGACAAAGTATAAAGCCAAGTTGTTCCCGATCGGTCCGGGATTCAAACCGTGAACGTTCACTTCCTTTCTTGAACTTTTCTTATTAAAACTGCAACGTTTGCTGCTCAAGTTCACGCGCCATTCAACTCTATTTGCTTCGGTTACAACAGATCTGCAAGTTTATATGCTTCCATGGCGCCTCGATTTTAAAATGACGACAAAGTCCCACGCTTTGAACCTCCTCTGCCTCGGACCCAGATTACTGCGTTGGTTGGAATTACTTCATATCATACAGTGATAAAAAAACAAACAGACATTACTAAAGAACCAGACCAGCGACATAAGTGATTTTCCTAAACTAAAGGACGTCAATAGTAGTAAAGAAAGTCTATACGAGTAATGCAATAAGTCAGTGGTATTTTCACTCTGCTTACTTTACTCTGTCTTTAGTCATGGTACAGAAGGACCATTTCTCATGAGCTATATTGCATTGAGAATTGGTACAGAGAACGACTCCTAATGACTTTAGTGATCCCCTACTTTTCCTCTGTCACCACCATGTGGTTGACATTTGTGGTTTTGGTCAAAATGTCTCAATAAGTATCAGATGGATGGCTTTAGATTTGGTACACTTGGTAGACTCGTAGTGTAGGCAGCTTCTCTCCTTACTTTCCTTCTTCCAGCCATTCTCCCCCTGCCACTCTATGTATCCCTTCTCTTCTCCTCTCAATCTGCATTGTCCCACTTATTATGACCAAGCATTGGGCCATCTCAGTGGTAATACCCGCGGAGCCAGAAATGCAGAACTTTACGAGCTGTGACTCGGTCTGTCTCCATCTCAAAGCCTGTTCAAACTGATCAATGAGTGCTTTCAAATGCTGTTGCAAAGGCCACTAAACAAACTATTTATGTTGGAGAACAGAGGAACACAGGGAGGTGGTGGAGAAAGCTTTTGACTTTCACTCTGTTGCTGATTGCCTGCTCTTTAAAAAAGCTTTCAAAGAAGTTAAAATAAACCGGACTGAAAAGTTGGACGCCTCAGACCAGCTCATGAAACATCAGTATCTATTATAGAGAGTTAAGCCGACTCTACGGTCATAGACAGAATAAATACAAACCTTTGCTGGTCGTAGAAGTCTTGGGGTCCAAATTGTGTTTCTTCTGGCAAAAAGTTGCAGGTAGGGCGTTGGGCAGATCCTCCTCCCAGCGTTTCAAAAAGAAAAACCTTTTTTTTATTGTTTGTATGTAACAATGTCTCAGCGATATTTGATTTCATCATCGGTTTCTGCTACCATATAATTGTATGACATCGTTTTTCAACAATTACAATCAACCAGAAGATGCTTGCTCTCACACATTGTCTGAAGGAGCCGTAGAACAAAGAGGAGGTATCCACGTAAGAAATAAAAAGGTAGCAACGTTCAGCGTGCACCAACCAATCAGCCTGAAGCAAACCACTTCTCTGTCTTTGTGATGGTAGTCTCCGTTTGAAAGACACGACTAAATACAAGCTTCTCCTACTCTAACGGTACGTCCACACAGCAGCGTTAAAAATATCTTCCAACGCTTCTGCCCATTCACTTTGAATGGGGTGACGTCACTTTGCCTCACTTTTCACCGAACTGCATTGTGGGAAGCAAAGCGGAGATTTCCAGGCATCAGGATTCAAAAGTTGAGCAATGTTCAACTTTTGAATCTTCTGAAGCTTTCCGTGGAAGCGTCAGCCAATCAAATCATATGCCAGTACAAGCTCTAGCCAATCAAACCGCTGCTTGTGTGTCAGGGGTGGGAGATTCATGTGATTGGTTGTTGGTCGAGCTTCAGACACGCCCGCCGGCAAGCTTTTTTTGAAGCTGTAGTGTGGACGGGCCGTTACCGCAAAATCGCATTCATGCACCGTCTGTTTTAACCGCAGAGCGAGTCACAATAGTACGATA
>NW_011369423.1:0-5029 GCF_000735185.1 Notothenia coriiceps | reverse complement strand
CAATAAACATTAGAAAGTGATGCTCCTGACTACCATACAAGTTTAAGAAGATAATATTGGTTTTAAAGAATTCAAAGCTATAAACAGCAACAGGCTCTTTAACCAAGGCACTGTTAGCCTAACATGTAAACTAGTTGTTCACACTAATCCTAATATTATCACTTAATATTATCAAATTCTATTTTATTTTTTAAAACATATTGATGTAAATACATACACATATCAATTTGTTGTATAAATATTGCAAATCAAAACCTTTATTCACTAATAATTACCAAAAATCGTAGTTCTATCTCCTGTTATCAATGCATTCACATTGCCCGCCATGAACTTCCGGGGAACAATCCTCGTCTGCATGAACCACGTGACGATAACCGTTTTTGGACTTCCGCTGTCGCAACTCTTCTATCTATATGGCGCTGACCGGAATGAACGACACTATCATAAACAAATGCCCACACACACCCTGGCGACCGGACATATTTTTCATAAAACTAATAAAATGGGGTAATAATCGGGCAGTTCGATGTGTTCTACCATAAGAAAGTATCTTGTGCGAACAAAAAAAGTATATCGTGCGCACAAATGAATAAAGCGTGGCCTCGTTTTATTTCAATTGAGGCCACAAATTACATCTCGTGCGCACAAGTTAATAAAGCGTGGCCTTGTTTTATTTCAATTGAGGCCACGAATTACATCTTGTGCGCACAAATTAATAAAGCGTGGCCTCGTTTTATTTATTTTTCTCTCGATGAACCCTCCAGGGCTCCGTAATATTGTGTCTCGAATGTTGAGAAAAACTCAAATCCATTTTGAAATATGGCTCTAACATAACAAATGTGGAAAAGGTGAGGGGGTATGAATACTTTCCGGATACACTGTATATTCCACTACCAGTCCAAATCATCTACAGTAAACATAGGCTTTTATGTCAGGCTCTAAAAATATAAGAGATACATTTATATACTGTATATATTTGTTTGTTTGTTGATCAGTCCTGATCTGATGTGCTATAGTCATAAATGAGGACATCCATCATAGGGCATGCAGGGATTTAAGCTACTCTCACCTTTTATTATAATCTCCTGCTGTTTTTGCTGTTGGTATTATGTTGCTCTCTCCACCTACACGCAACACCCACAATTGACTGCATTGAACAAGAAATTGCTGACGCATTATTTCTGGCAGCATTACAACATCTCGAGGTGTGTTCCTCTAAGTGAGCTCAAGAAGATTGAAGATACACTTTTGTTCCAACTATCACATATAGATAGAATCACTCAGAGAAAAAAGAAAAAGTTCTGTGTTGTTGCTCAACTTTAAGAACTAAACTCCTCAGTTAATAATCAAACACATTCCTCCCATGCATGTGTGATTTGTACTCAGGATTTTCAGGTCTATTTACACAAAGCACTTGAGAGAGTTTACATCGTTTGTGTGTTTATGTGATTTTCACCTTGCAGGGATAGTATTTTACGAGGAATTTGAAGAATTGGCTTTACTAAACATTTTTATGTTTCTTCTTGGGTAAGTATTCAATAACACACAAGTTGTTGCCACCTATTCAAATGTCGTATTTGTTGTAAGATTGTATCTCTAAAAATTATCTTCCAGTTGTCTTCTGTCTTTCTTTGGAGTTTTCCTGATCGCCCGAAACAGGCCAAAAATAAAGCTACAAAATCCCAATTGTATCTCAATGGATAAGATTCCTCGTGAGTTTCTGATAAATTTTTAATCAGCTCTCTTCAAATGATGGTATGTTACATACCTACCTATTTGCATTGAGCGTGGTGCATTGATTAGCAAGCAGCAACCCTGGATCTATCCGGCTGCAGCAGGGTCTAATGTGTGTGCTGTCCACCTTCACAGGGAGAAGTCACACAGACAGAGTGCAGCCCGAGGCGCAGACATACGGATCGCTGGCTGCCAAACTCATGTGCAACAGAGCTGGCAAATCAGACGATGCATAGGACCAGCACCATCTGTTGGGAGTGTAATGTTGGTGGATTTGTGTGTGAATTATTTTTCCTGTGAACTTCAAAAATATCTCTTTCTACAATTAAATGGTAGGCATCAATTCAAACAACAGCTGAGTGGCATATTGATGGCCACATTGGTCTTTAAAATGTGCCTCTCTTTAAATATCAGAGACATCTCTTGAGTTAACAGTTATACCAGCACAGTTAACAGTAGCTGAAGAGTATTATCTCATTGTGGTGAATCAGAGTGCAACATCAAATTCCCTTCTAGCAAGTACATTGTATTTATAAAATAAATCTCCAGCAGGCTACTGTGACAAATGGCTTTAAATATAGCACACATGTATATATTGAAATCAATTGTATAAATCTGCCTATTTGGGATCTGTTGTCAATAAACAAGGACAAAATCTGATGGTTCAATAGTGTGTCCATTTCATAACATAAGTGAAATTAGGAACACTACTGCCCTCTAATGGTTGGGGAACTTAAATGACCAGGCAACTATGCATGCGTCATGATGATCTTGGGTGAAGTGAATTCAGTCAATAAAAGGACAAACATAAGAAGTTCAGTATTAGTTATATTAATTAAAGTTGCTCACACATAGCTAGCAGGTGTGTGGGAAAACTTGAGCATGCAAGACTCTGAAATGTTCTGTTTCTACTTCTTGGAAACAGGTTTCAGACTGCATTCCTAACTGCTAAACTTTAGTGTTGCCAAGCAACAAAACTCTTATCTGCCACCTACACATTATGGGATGAGTTGAAAACCAGTGCTCATGCAATGCAACTATAAAAATATTGCATGATCATAGCATTTACTTAATGCATATTTCAATTATTGAGTGTGCCGTAACACTGTATGTTCTTACAAAGTGGGAATGTGGACAATAATTACCCCAAAATAACAACGTCTGTTATGTGCAGTATGGATATTTTATTAGCTTATATTCCAAATAAAACCTTTTTAACCAAGGCTTCTCAAACCGAAAGGGACACTCTTCCAAAATTCAAACCCATGCATTTGACACAAAAATAAAATGTATGCATCAACATAAATACTCCTGGGATCATTAGCATGAATATAGAATTTGTGAAATAAGCCTTACTTTGATTCATTTGGAAACCTGTTGCTAAAAGAAAACACTTGCGTCCCTCAGACAGAGGCATTGGGGCATGAAGAATCATGCAAATTAATGACATATATCTTGAGTTGTTCCAATACCCAAGAATTCAGATGGGAAGTACAGTTCTGCATGGGCCCAGATGTTTCTATCAGACCTCTATGTTGATTTTTGCAAAGCGGTAGTGCAGAGATGTGGGGTTGCGCAGCAGCAACACTCCTCTGTGTTCCATCGGCTGGTTGAAGAGGGTTTTGAGAAGAGCAGTAACGCTGACGAAACCCAGGGCCTCCCCGCAGCCTGCAGACAGGGAGAAGTCGCCCTGGGTGACCCAGCCCAGGGTCATCCGGGAGCAGTTAGAGGTGATGCTAGGCAGAGGGTCTGGCCACAGCCCGAGAATGATGTCAGAGGATGATGAATTGAGGACGACAGATGTGGTGGGGTTTGGTTCAGTGGGAAAGACTGACTCTTTGCCCTGAGTGTTATCAGAACACCAAGATGATTCAGCAGCTTTCTTGGGCTCCTTTTTTCTGCGTCGAACACTGCTTTTAAAGTGGTCTCTGTGCAGGGGCTCCTGGGGGCCACTGCTTCCACGCTTTTTCTTCAGAAGATTCAGGTCTTCTGCTGTTGGCACACACACCATGGCATGGAGCTCTGGTTTGCCCTTGCACAGTACTGAAAGACGCACCCACACCAGACTCATCCTATGTGCAGTGAGAAACTCCGTCATGGCTGATCGGTCCAGAGGTGGCAGCTCCCCAACACGGCATGAGTTTTGACCTTTAGATGTCGTGGGTCTGCACCAACCAGAGAGTAGCCTCAGTGACTTTCTGTTCCTAAGAAGCATACAAAACAATCAATATCCATTTGTAACAAGTGATTCATATTCAAAAAGAAACATTGCTATGGCCCCGTAAAGCTCCCTAAAGGATTATTAATATATATGTTAATTGTAATACTGAAAGCAAAAAGGCAACCAATGGACAGTGAAAAGCAATCCAATGTATTTCTCATATAGTCCTTCATTACTCAAGACTGGTGTGATGGTTTCATGAGGATAAATGTAACTCTTCCCCTCCTCTAATCTCTGATGTATTGCAGCAATTTAAAGCTGGATGTACTTTGGGTATTCTCATCAGGTACATTATGATGAAAGCGACGTACACTGGAGAAGCACCATCTATCAAGCCTGCCAAAATCTGTGCAGGGGTCTCTTAATCGAAAATAGGTACAAAGCAGCGTTTCCGCCAGGGGGGCGTCTTGCCGTCATTTGACGGCCTTATTCAGCTCAGGACGCCCTGAACTCGAGCCGAGGGCGTCCAAAAATATTAATAATTCGAGAGAAGATCGAAAGTTTTTATCACTTGAAATGACGAAAAGGAAACAGGACAAGGACATCCCTCTGTTGGAGGGGCAAAGGAGTCTGGTGGGATTCTTTTCGGAGTATTGAAGATCGTTTCCCCGACATCGAAGGTGCCTGCTACTGGACAACACGGAACGTGCGCGATTTGGACACGATGAGCGGGGGGGGTTTTAGTGGAGCACGCGCGTGAGCCTCGCAGCGGTGATACTGAAGCTCCGTGGTAAACTGTGGTAACATGAAGAGCCGTTTGGGAGCCCAAACAGCCGGCGCTTTAATGGCACATTTCCACTGCAGCGGGGTAGCGCCGTTTAAGCGTCCCTAAGCGTCCTCGCTCAGGCCTCGGGCTGCGGCGCATTTCCCTTACAGTTTAGGACCTGGGGCAGCAACGCAGTGTAGGCGGGGCATCTGTGCAGAGACATCCTGGAAAACTTTCACATTTCGAGTTGTTCCGTCGAGCTCCCGCTGGATTTTATCATTCCCAATGAGATGTAGGAACGTCGTCACCTCCTCGGTCGACCACGGTGTGCTTTTCTTTGACGTTGCCATTTTTGTAGCTCCTCCGTT
>NW_011369422.1:0-3059 GCF_000735185.1 Notothenia coriiceps | reverse complement strand
TCTCTTATGCTGCGTAGAGGGGAAAGGACATTTAAAACCATTTTTTAAAACAGTAAATGTTAATGGATATAACTCAATGGCAGCTCTGTACGTCATATAAGCTGTTAGCTGTTCCTTAATTGGCTATGAAATGTTCAATCATCTATGAGGAAACAATCTCAGAAGAGCAAGAATCCTGCAGAGACATTAGCTTCAGTTAAGACTAACCTTTTTATTTGTGGCTACTAGAATGACCGACAGTTCAATTTGTTTACTCAAGCGTCAAATTTGTGTGACATGTTCTCTCGTAAGCCAATCAGCAGTGAGGATCTCAGCCTGCCATCACTGACGTTGAATCAGAAAACCAAAACAGCAGCCGTTATCTGTTAGCCCTCAGAGCACACAGCTCCTCATACCTGTTCAGAAACTGGAGAAAAGTTATACATGAACAAACCACAGACTGTCTGTGGCATGGCGAATACAGTCGCTGCTTTATTGATGTCTGTGTGGCGTTGTTGTGAGTTTGGACGGCTACAACAAGTTAACACACTACAGCTACAACGTTAGCTTAGCCTGATCGATCCAATCTCCATTCAGAAAAACAAGCATTTTAAAAGTGTTTCCTCTGCCGTCTTGTCTGCACACTAATTTTGGCATCATTTTGAAGCGTGTATTACAATTAAATCACGGTAAAATGTCTTCATTTTGATGTAGTTGGTATCTACCATAGTATTTTCATGGATATAAGCCCCGCCCCCTCACCAGTGCATCTTGTTTGAATGATGCGACTAAACACAGCTGACAGCCGCGGTGAAACTTGAGCGATTAGAGCGATGCGGTTAGAGCGATGCTAATGGTGTGAACGGATCATTAGTGTCCGTCAGTATATCTGAAATGACTAGGTTAGATACGTTAGCTAGCTAGATGACAGCAAGGAGTCATGTGATCACATTGTTAAAATAAGCCAATAAATCATTTTAGGTACATTTCCAACAACAGTGACAGTTGGCTGACTAAAAAATAAACATCAATAAATCAGAAGAAAGAAAAACAAAAATAATACATTTGTTTTAATGTAGTCATTATTATTACTATTATTGTTATTGTTGTATTTTAAGCTTTTTCTTCTTTTTTTATCGTTTATTTGAACAGGGACAATGCACATTGATGAACACTTTAAACAAATAATGCTTCAAATGTAAATATGCCGGATTTTAGCTTTGAGCTCATTTCCATCCGTAGTCCGTCACATACAACATTTAATATGACATTTATAAACATATTAAAAAAAAATACATGATATGCAGAAAGAGCAAGAGCAGCATATACAAGCATTTAAGACATGGCAGTAAAATATAGCAGCTATGACATATAAAGTGCAAGAGAAGATAAAAGAGCTACATCATTTGTAAGAGGTGATACCCCTGTGTTAAAGTGCATTTAGTGGTGATTGCACGTCTGTTTGTTTCTCAACCATTCTTTTAGTTGACCTTTAAAACTATTGAGTGTGGGACAATCCGTATCTCAGTTGTTGTATTTTGATCAATGAATTAGTTACTAAGTGAGTAGTCTCACCTATGGTGATGTCACTTCTTGTTTCAGGTGTCCCGCTGCTCAGTGAACTTCTCCAACATCAGCTGGAGCTCCGGTGCTGTGTCAGTATCCTTCAGCACACCTGGACCCTCCTGTAGCTTCAGCCTGATCACCGGGGAGCCCACCCGACCCACTCCCTGCAACCCAGACCAGGGGGGCTTCACCTGCCGGGTCACAGGTCTGAGTCCCGGGACCCGGTACCAGGTAATGGTGATCTCAGAGCAGGACGGAGAGAGTGGCAGCACGACGGTGCGCACAGGTAACATAACATTATTTATAATATTATTATAAATAATATACCTGTCTTATCAGTTTAAAAATGCTTATGAACTTCATATCAGTTCACATACACAGCCATTATTGCCCTGTATTTCGATATAGATATATTATGATATTCTATATTTGATCTAATGTCCCCCTGCAGCGCCTCTTCCTGTGCAGAAGCTGATGGTCCGTCATGCTGATGAAACCACGCTCAGCGTCCTGTGGAGCCCCCCCCCCGGGGAGTGGGACGGCTTCACGGTCTTCCTCCGACAGGCTGACCCCCATCGGATGGACCCCGCCCTCCAACAGGCTGACCCCCATCAGATGGACCCTTCCCTCCCTCAGGTGGCCCCCGCCCTCCCTCAGGAGGCCCCCACTCTCCCTCAGGTGGCCCCCGCCCCAATGGAGGTGTGGAGGGCCCTCCCCCGGGAGGCCAAAGAATTTACCTTTACCACCCTGACCTCAGGAGAGCAGTACACCATCACCGTGATGACCAACAGCGGCAACCTGAGCAGCTCAGCCTCCGTCAGAGCATACACCCGTACGTAGCTCACACTCTGATATATTGTTAGCACTCTGATAGCATGGTGCAGTCAGCTGACCCCTGCTGTGTGTCCTCAGGTCCAGCCCAGGTCTCTGGGCTGCTGCTGGGGGTTCAGAGCAGCACCGACAGCCTGCAGGCAAGCTGGCAGAGAGCCTCCGGAGTTCTGGACTCGTACCGCGTTCTGCTGGTCAGCGACAGCAGCGTCATCAAGAATGAGAGCGTGGCGGCGGACGCCACCAGCACCAGCTTCCACCTCCTGAGGCCCGGCGCCCTCTACAGGGCGGTGCTGACCACCGTCAGGGCCGGACTCAGCTCCAGGCAGACGGTCGCAGAGGGACACACCAGTGAGCATAATCTCAGTCCAAAGTGTGCCAAGATTTTGGAGTTATTATATTTAGTTTTTTTAAGTTAGACCATCTGGTATCGAACATTTTACTGCGTTCCCTCAGTAACGGAAACTGAATGAAATATAATATGAGCACAGGAGGGAGAATAATTGTTCATGTTTGTTGCACTGGGATCAAATACTTATTTCACACAGTTAAATGCAGATACATGTTATCGTTTATATAATGTGAATTTCTTACTCTCACTGTTAAAATAAACCTACCATTATAATTATAGATTGTTAATTTCTTTGTAAGTGGGCAAACATACCAAATCTGGAAGGGATCAAATA
>NW_011369421.1:0-4219 GCF_000735185.1 Notothenia coriiceps | reverse complement strand
TGCCTATAACAGCTGAATGTGGCGATTACCATCTTGATCAGCAAAACGCCTCACAAACTTATTAAGGTTTAAAGCTATGGTGCATTTTGATTCAATGCTGAGTACAGCCTGAAGAACATATCAAGGATTAAAAAACTAATGTCACAACAGGACTTAGAAAAGCTCGTCCATGCTTTTATCTTTAGTAGACTAGACTACTGCAATAGTGTATTCACAGGGCTGACAACAAAATCCATCAGAAAGCTGCAGCTGATTCAGAACGCCGCTGCACTTGTCCTCACTAACACTAAAAGAGTGGATCACATCAGTCCGGTTCTGAAGTCTTTACATTTGCTTCCAGTCGGCCAAAGAATTGATTTTAAAGTAGCTACTATTGCTAGTTTTTAAATCATTACATGGTTTAGGACCAAAGTATATTGTTGAACTCCTACATAATTACGAGCCATCAAGGTGCCTCAGGTCTTCTGGGACGGGTCTGCTATCGGTTCCGAGAGTGAAAACAAAAAATGGAGAGACAGCATTTAGCTATTATGCCCGACACTCTGGAACAAACTACCCAAATCATGCACGTCCGCAGAAACGCTTACTATTTTTAAATCGAGACCAAAAACATATCTCTTTGGCTGCTTTTAATTGAGATGCTCATATTCACACTACAGTAGGCCTATACCTTTTAAACGCATTGTATACCTGTGGTGTTTATTTTTATTATTTTATTATATTTGCTTTGTAATGCCTGTTGTAAAATGCCATTATATACAGTATGTGTTTTTACTGTATTTATCCTAAAAAGTATTTTAATTTGTTTTGTAAAGCACTTTGAATTGTCGCATACAGAAAAGTGCTATATAAATAAACTTGCCTTGCCTTGCCTTCCCTTACAGCCAAACTTGACAGACTCTTCTCTGTCATTGTAGACCGCAAACACCTCATTCCTTCCGTCTACTTGGATCCGAAATGTTTCTCGTTTTGCGCTGTCCCCCCGTTCAAATGAAATCGTCGCCAATCATATTTCCAGGCTCGCGCCAGGGCCGGGGGAGGGGTTACAAGGCTCACTTCTTGTGCTGCTTTCACTTGCACTCGGACACTAGAGATTTTCTCTCACAAATGTCCGATGAGCCACAACTTTTCTTTCAAAACAGCCACCTGGGGTGACACACGCAGCTGCCACCCCGTAGAACCGCCACTGGCACCGCCACTCCTCGCCCTCCATGATCAAGCGGCTTTTCCAATTTTGTTGTCAATGTTTTGACTGAACTTTGTTACTGTTCACATATAAGTAAACATTACGTTTGAATGATTTAGTGAGCTGGTGTTATGTTTTTCAAACCGCATGTTAGCTATTTCAGCACCACGCGCTGTCCACCTACTTATTGATCCACTATCAGCGTCAGTGCACCCCGCTGCCAGATTGTGCCTGTGCTGTGTGTCATTCACTCTCAACATGGATAAAAGTACAACAAGCATTCTTCAGGTGTAGGTAGATTCTCTATTCGGACATTATAGTCTATATGTGTGACTGTCGGTCCGATATTGTAAAAAAAAAAGAAAGAAAAAAAATCTCAAAATAATATTTTATTTTTATTCTCAAAATAATTTTCCTGGCCAAATATTATTGCTGGTGGGCCACCAATGGCCCGCGGGCTGCCTATTGCCAACCCATGCACTACAGGAAAGGAAGGTTGTGCTGATTGAAACTCTTATATACAGTTGGGTAGTTCCATCTGCAGCAATGCGTCATATTTTCTTTATGCTTTTTTCTGTTACTTTCATTTACTTTACTCCTCCATCTCTTTATCCTCTCCCTGTAGTTTCCAAGGTGTCTAGGCAGCTGATGTTGATAGAGGCAGAAAAGGAAGAGAGCAGGAGAGAGGCGTTAAAAAACGGGAGAGAGGTACAGGTTCTGCAGGCCCGCCTGAAGGATGCCATCACCTGGGACGAACACTGTGGCATCGCTGGGAAACTCAAACGGTACCACTACAATGTCTTATTTGATCAAAAATGTCTTTCTTTAAATGATTCATAAACTGGGACACTGTTGTTTCGTGAATTAAGGACAAGAAAGAGAAGAACTTCATATTTTAAGTAGGTGACACACATTCTCTCTTGCTGTATGTTCGAGGGTGTACAGTTCCTTCTATGCTGTTGCCAAACATGCCAAATGCCTGCGCTTTACTTTTTTTTAGTATAGGCAAATATTGTTTATAAATTAAGAGTAAATTATTATAATAATAATAGTAATCATAATTAATAACAATAATTACAACAACATTAATCATTAAAATAATTTAAATCATTATTGTTATTGATTTTATAATAATTATAACAATAATTGTAAAATACATTATTATTATTATTTACATCTTATTCCTATACAACTGTTTTGTTTTAAAAAAAAAAAAAAATTTGATAAAAATATTCAAAATGAATAATGATGTTGATGATTATTATTATTATTATCAATACTAATATAACTTCTTGAAACACTGAATTGAGTTGCATATGTTTTCTATTGTGGACCAATATCCAACATTAACTAAAGCCTCTCAATATTGATTTTAATTTAAAATCTTTGAACTTCATGGGATATTGAAGAAAATAGTCCACGGATAATACATATAATTATACAGCACAGGCAGTATGACAGCACTTTTTTGTTAACATTAAAGCATGTAAACATGTCACAGTAGAGGTACGTAGTACAAATATGAACCTGAACATTAGCAATGTGTACAATGTAGTTCTGATGCACTTTGTTTGAATATATTTTGTAAAGCACTTTGAATTGTCTTGCGTTGAAACATGCTGCTTGAATAAACTTGCCTTGTAAAATACCTGTAGGCTTGTGCATTTGATAGTGATGGGACGCACTGATTTCAACAGTGTACACTGTGATGTTTTGTTAAAATATGCTGTAAAATTTGCCCTTACCTCTCAGACAACTGGAGCAGCAGGAGAGTAAGAATAAGAGTGAGATGGACGACTTTCTTATCAGATTGTCCAGTCTGCAAGAGGAGAATAGGAGTCTGGCTGTGGACAAAGCCAATCTGACTGCTGATGTAAAGAGAATGGAGGCAGAGCAGGAGCTCACCAAACAAGCTAACAGGTAATTATTATTTTCTTACTGAATGGGTCTGGGTTTTGAGTAATGTACATTCAATATTATTAACATACAAAAATTAAATTAAAACAAGAAACAAAAAAAAAAGCTGATGAAAAACGGTTGTCATGGCGGATAATTGCATCCCTACTCACATGCCCCGTACATACTAATCAACACATAAACAGCCCCGACCCCTAAAGACACACACACACACACACACACACACACACACACACACACACACACACACCCACCATTACTGACAGCATACTACCAGGTAAATACACACTTCTACTTGTATAAAACTGACCTTTGTACGATTAATACTTCATAAAATACTGCAGATCCTTTATCTTACCTCTTTCTAATCTACACACATACAAGTATTTAACCGAAGTTACACAACAGTGTTGTTGATGCAGAGTTGGAGTTTATTCACACGTCACATACTACAGTGGGTAATGTTTTCAAGAAACATTGAACAGTGCTGCCACACATGACACAGGAACAAAAGAGAAGACTCTGAACCCTTGCTTTGCCATTATATACAAATAGTGTTGCTACAAAAGTATAAATTACTAATAAGACAACTCAGACAACTAATGATCTGAAGCTACACAGGAATCTGCTGCCAAAGTGCAATAAAAAAGACAAAATGAATAGAATCAAACCCTTCTTTTGTTGCATTTTAGTAGAGTATAAAAAGAAATGCCTTTAAAATAGGATGCAAGCAACACTAGTTTCTTAACCTGAATTGATAATAGACTATAATCAATTTAAGTTTGCATTCTTATACAATTTTGTACAATAATTATAATGAATAAGTTCAAACAAACTAAAATGTACAGCTGATTAATAACGGTATCTAACTTGAGTTTTTATTATATCAAAAACCTGTTGGAATGCTACTGTTATTTTTACTGTCCCCCAAAAGTGCGTCAGCAGCCTCCAGGAATGCTCGCCACGCCAGCCAATCACAAAACTTTGATGCGTTCAAGTGCATTATTCTGGCACAGGAAGATTATGTTATAGGACATTAACGATAAAACAGAATATTGTTGTTCTAATTTTAGACACATCTCACGATCGACTGGGAATCTCCCGGTCGATCGTGAT
>NW_011369420.1:0-7201 GCF_000735185.1 Notothenia coriiceps | reverse complement strand
AGAACAGCTAAATAAATGCAACGGCCTCCCAAGAAGAGCTCGCCTCTCTCCAGTCATTTAAGTTAAAGTTGGTTATTGAACCTGAAGCTTGTTGATTCTGCCCTCCTCGACTACGGTCTGGGAGCCGACAAGAAAGTTCAACACACAGATGGCCAGTCCGCCCCTTTGTAGCGTATTATTTCGATAACAGATGAGCAGATCGCCACTGGGCTTTCAACTAAATACACAGCCACGCAAAAACTGCGGCATTTGTACAGCTCCTTATGGGTACTGCAATTAGTGAAGTGCTTTATTCCTCTGTGGTGAAACGATCAGCACTGCACCACGGAGGAAAGCGGCAGAAAGTCACCTGGAGATAAAGAGAGCGGGGCTGCGTTGCATGCATGGCTTCCTTCTGCAGGTAACGGGGAGACGCGCTCTGGCGGCGGTGTCGTTCAGGATCGGAAAATACAATTTCAATATTTTGCACACTTACTCCACTTATTCCTAGTGTGCCACTGGTTACGGTGCCGCGTGCCAATGCTGGCACGCGTGCCAGGGGTTGCCGACCCCTGCACTAGATTCTAGAAACACAGTTAATTGGAGCTAAGAGGCATGACCATTGAAATAGACTCACTGCATCTCACTAAGTAAATTACCTCTTATTGCGAGATGCTGCCAAACTTCTCTGTATTGTGTTTCTTTGGCAGTTTGTGTTTGAATGCAGAGGGAACATATTATAAAGTGCGCCTCTGCAGTGTCAGAAAAAGTTTGAACTTTACCGGCAGCCTACCTCCTTTACTCTTCACAGATGTGCATTTCAGATGCGCAACAGCTTTTGTTTCACAGATGCAGACATTTACTGTTGAGCAATGTCTGGTTTATTCAATTAACCAGGGGAGAGTGAGTGAGTGTCGCAGGATTTAAAGCCTGTCTTTGTGTCCGTCTCTATGTCAGTGAATATGATTGAGTCTAACTCTAAACAAATCAGGAATGGAGTTGAAATTAAATACTCTTTCAACAAAGGCTTTCATAATAACTTCAAAAAGTCTTCAATTAAGGGACATTTTCAACTTGTCAGATTTCCAACTGGTATTAAATTAACATTCTTCTCGATTTCTTTTCATGAATCTAGTGATCCATATTGAATATGTTAGGAGCTACAAGTGAGGTACTTTTATGTCACTAAATGTCACTTAGTGTTTGCCAAAAGCAGGCATGCTTAGAAGCTGCGATGGACTGGTCTTGAGACCTTGCTGACAGCCAGTGGATACAATTTATTTTATTCACTGTAAAAATATTTGGTGAACTCTAGAGACTTCTGGCATTGGATTAGAACATTGGTCTCTTTTTTTTTGTCCCCTTGCTTAAAATCTCCAGTCCCTTTAGAGCTCCAGCAGGCAGGACAAGAGCCAGAATCTTCCGACATTAGAAAAAGCAATCTTAACTGAGAAAAAAAAAGCTCTTTAGGTCTTAAGTTCAACAAGTGTGTTCCATATCACCGTTCTCCCTCAGGTCCTCCGAGTGTTGTTATTCCTGATGAAAATGAATGTCTCGACACGACACTCTATCTCAGCTTACACAAACACACATGCACCCGCGCTGTACTCACAATCACTACATCCGCTCCTGAATTCCCCCAGCAGCCCGACATAGCCTCACCCTCAATTTCATTTCTGATTCCCTCCCTTACAAGTTGTTTGTCTGCAGAAAGCAGCCGCTGATGCTTATTCCCCCGGCGCCCGACAGTGTTGACTCTGCCTCGTTTATAAAAATGTAAAAAAGCAGTTACAATCGTGATCCTTTCCATGAGACCCTGCAGTCACCTCCGAGGGGGGTTGAGATGGAGCAGGTGGAGGGGAGGAATCCAGGGGATAGAGAGAGGTTGGGAGGTGGAGGAGGATGGGGGGGGGGGGGTGATTGTGAAGCGACTCAGCGGAGCGTTGAGGATTCTTGCTGAGAGAGAGCCTTTGATGGGCGTCAGTGTTTGGCAGGCCACGGGAGGCCCGTAGTGAACGAGACTAATGCGGCAGACACAAATCCTGTGATCAATCACGTTTAGCCGCCAACAACTGCGCTGGCAGAACACCCGGCCCGACTCAGGGGCTGGAATGCTGAGACGAAACTAATGAAGAACTAAGAATTACTAAGAGTTTTTTGTGTCTGGGATTATTTTGATTTAAAAAAGTTCTACATTTGCATGCCAAGTATATTTTTGTATGAGTGTGTATGCCCCAAATTCTTGTCAGCATAAGATCGGAGTTGTTTAGCTGATTGGCTTCAAGAATCATTCCTAGCAACCCCTTCAAGGAAGTTTTTCAGAGGCGAGATGTTACTCGTACAACCGTTGACATGTTTAATGTGTCTCTGATCGTTAGTTTCATCTTTTCAACTTGTGATATTTTCCGCAATTAGTGAGACGCATAGAACAAAATGAGCCACTGTTATTACAATTCCTGTACTGTAGGTCTTTTAAAGCTCTGACTTTCAGTTGGAAACGAGAAGAAGAAGCTGTTTTGATACCGGCACACGATATGCTCGTCTATAATAAATGAACAGATAAATAAAACGGAGTCATTCAGAACCACAGTTTTTATGAAACTCAACAGCTGCAGAGTTTCCTACAAAGTAAATAGACTTTAAATCAGAGACAGATCTCCTATTCTGTTTCTTTCCACACAACTTTGGTCACATTCAACCGTCACAAGTTTTGTTCTAATCTTTTTAAAGTTAGATTAGGTTTTGGAAATTGGATAAAGGCTTACATACTCTAGAACCGGGGTGCCCAATACGTCGATCGCGATCGACCGGTCGTTCGCAAAGGTGGGTAGATTACATGGCATTGAAAAAAATAGTTAGCCTATCATGCATCCTTACTATGGCATTTGCCACTTGATTGACATGCAGGTAAGCCAGTCTGAGTTGTATTGTGCCATACGGGTTCATGCAGTTATGAGGGGGCCTCACCTCCTCATCTAAAGCGCAAATGCGGCGCACTATTATGCGCTTATGGGGCGCAATTATTGTAAGCGCGTCGCAGTTTATCCCCCCCCCCGCGCTTGCAACACAGATTGGACAGGGGCGGCCCTGTAGGTAGATAATTTGGGCTTGGTCATTTTAAAAGTAGCTCCCAAGCTGAAAAAGTGTGGGCACCCCTGCTCTAGAAGGATCATTTTTTATCTTTGCCTCCTGGTTGAGTAGATGTTATATTTCACCTTTCCTAGAGTGTTTACTTATTACGCCTTCTGTAAAACTCTTGAAACATAGGGCCAGAACTAGGATAAAAAGACAAAAGCAGGAGGGGATGAACTTGAGTCTTAAGTATAAAATCAGTTATTCACTGTATGCCTTCTTTTCTTTTGTTGGAGACTTTCAATCTCATACCTCTCCTCCATCCAATTTCTCTCTCTGCGCTTTCACTTCTCAAACTATAATTTCCACTATGTCTGACTCTCTCCACTCCCCCTCTATCTGCCGCTGTCTGTTCACACCCCCATGTCTGGCACCCACCGACTGCTTTCTGTCACATCGCAGCCACCAACATCCTTACAGTTCAATAGACGGTGTCTGGACTGCTGCTCAATTAGCATTGAGTATGCTAATGTAGTTGTGTGTGTGTGTGTGTGTGTGTGTGTGTGTGTGTGTGTGTGTGTGTGTGTGTGTGTGTGTGTGTGTGTGTGTGTGTGTGTGTGTGTGTGTGTGTGTGTGTGTGTGTGTGTGTGTGTGTATCTTTGTGTAACTACTCACCAACTCAGAAGCAGTTTTGTGTTGAATTTCATCATTGTCTTTGCTTCAATCTTCCTCACCATGATACAATTATAGATATCAGTTAACCTGTTAAGCCCGAGAGCCCCCGCCGCGGTTTTTTTTCTTCACGAAACTGTGTCTCAGGGCTTCTTAACATTTAAAAACATATGAATGTGTCATACTCACTTAACGGGAAGAAACTCAGCTAACTGATGATATGAACCATTTTTACAGAAAGAAAGCACAAGTCTCAAAAGACGCGTCTAAATGAGCCCCTGAGCGATAAAATGCTAACGCACTCTAGGTATAAATACTTTATTACTTATCGGATCTGGATAAACAAGATATTAGCCAGCAAACTGAGATTCCACAGATTCTAGAGGTATTAGTATCATCACTGATTGATCAGAACTTGCGACATGGGAAGAAAACTCAGACAACACACAACATAGCTTTAGGTAGCAAACACGGAGATATTCTTACCTTAGCTGTTGTTCTGATCAAAAGTCGTGTTCAATGGCATCAAAACGAGAGGTTAATCCATAGGTTAATCCAATGTGTCTGTGTCACTTTGAAATGATTACTGATAATCCATCATTCCATTTTTATGTAAAAAACGGAGTTTTCATATTAGCTGCTATGATAGCTACCAGAGTGTATGACAGCTTCCTGTTTTGGGTATTCTGGCTATGCATCACTCTCACTCCTTATTTGGTAACGTGTAGGTGGATTTAGGAACTTCCCCTCAATTCTATTGGCTCTGACGGTTAAAAAGAGATGTCAACAATCAAAATTGAACGAGGGGGGCCGGAGATATGGAAAATCCACCCAAATGACCCCAGAAGTGTTTTTTGTTTTGTTTTGCATCAATCTTGATACATTGTACTTATTATATGTTGTAGTTTGGATTCCTAAAGCCTTTAGTCTACTATCCCATCATTCAGGGGTGGGTTTCACTATAAGTCATGTTTTTCTTTTGACACTAAAATAAAAAAAAAAGTATTATGTTCAATCTGAATTTACTTTAAAAATAAAAATAAATCTATATTGATTCTGACCTTTCTACATCCAACTCACAGGTGTATCATTGCTTTGAGAAAAAAGATTATTAATTTACCCCTTTTAGAAGTGAAGATATGGTCATTTATTCTGGGAATGTCATTTTCGAGCCTGAGACCTGGAAAACAGGCTCAGGGCTTAACAGGTTAATGAACATAAAGAAAAGACATACCGTAAGTGGGATTAGCCAGATGATCTTTTGGTAAAGTGAGATATACGGAGAGGAAAGACATCTGGACGTTGATACTTGAAATTGAATAAGACCCCAAAACCTTCCCAGACTGAAAAGCCGCCATGCTTTTTATTACCCAATTGTGCATTTTATAATGGACGCACAAACCGGCAATCTTTCAGAAAAAGGTGCTGGGTGGAGCTCTTTTACTCAAGGTGGATAAAAGATAGATAAAAGATGCTTACTTTTAGAAATGATGTCATGCCGACAGAAGCCCTAACTAATGCATGTGGTATTGAAACCAGGTTCAGGACATGATGATTCTAGAGTTCTTTTCTGAGCATTTTTTGAAAGGGCAACAGTCAAGAGTTATGTGCTGATTTATTTCCACCCTGCTTGAGCGCTGCTGTCAGCATGTCTCCACCTGCACACCATGCGTTGTGTTGGGAAAAGGCTGGAGGTGACTTACCCTCCACAGTAGGGACTTCACACATGCCTGCTTCCTCCAAAATAAACCAAAGCTCTCAACTTTAGCTAAGAAAGTTCCAACCATGCCCCTCTCAATCAAGGTTATTAGATTATAACGAGGTAAAGCATAACATAATATTAATGCATCTCAAGATTCCTCTGGGAAGACTATCTCACTGAAAGAACACTAAATCTATTTAGCCGCTTGCAGCTCCATCACTGATATTAAGCGGATGAGATCTGATTACACTGATAGAACAAGCAGCTGATCCCACTGGTGTGTCATAAAGCTTATCACAGTAAAAACAATGTGTACTGAGCCTGAGGATCCACAATGCTTATTAAATTAAAGCTCACGATTGAATTGTTCATGGATGCTTCCATAAAAACAGCAGTTTTTCCTTTTAATATGTTTCCTTCAAATAAGGAAGTATTTCCTATTTTCTTTGATTTTAGTCTGAAAATGAATGTTTGCATGCATATGTGTATAGCTGAATTTGTTAAAATACTAAAAGGAGTTGTTGAAGTGATAGACGAAGCACAAAGCTAAAAGTTGAAATGGCAGTCATTTAAGAAACATATTAGAGTTTAAGTGTCAAAATAAGTGTAGTTAAGAGTTGAATATGTGTAATTAAGGGTTTTTTGTCATCAAAGTGTAGTTGATAAATTGTTTTGAAGGTGAAATCTTCAAAAGAAACAAATGCAGGTTTGTGGATTGCAAAAAATATATCAGTTGAATGTCAGCTGAAGTATAAGCACTTAAACGATTTTTGAAAGTTTTGTGGCACAAAGGATACGAGTGCGTTTTTGATCAATATGTAACTTGGCAGTAGAGGAACTCACAGTTAAAGGATAGGACATCCAAGCAGTAAAACGTGTTAAATCAGTGGAAGCCAGTAAAGCTGAGCCAACGTTTTTAATGATCCCTTTTCACTCTTCCATGGTTTTGTTAAAACCAAAATTACATGTGTGAAACCAACCTCCCACCATAGTTCAGACTAAATTGATAACTATTTATTCAGAGCCAGCTTGTCCTCATTAACCAAATGTACATGGTTTACCCCAACCGGTTGACCCCCAGCCTGTTTTTCAGGCTTCAGGCTCGAAAATGACATTCCCAGAACAAATGACTATATCTTCACTTCTAAAAGGGGTAAATGAATAATCTTTTTTCTCAAAGCAATTATAAACCTGTGAGTTGGATGTAGAACAGTCAGAATCAATATAGAATTGTTTTATTTTAAAGTAAATTCAGATTGAACATATTCAAAAAATGTAAATGATAGTGTCCGTCCAAAAAAAAAACATTACTTATAGTGAAAACCACCCTTGAATGATGGGATAGTAGACTAAAAGCTATAGGAATCCAAACTATAACATATAATGAGTACCCTATATCAAGATCGATGCAAAATAAGTGACATTTGACCTTTTTAGAGAGATTTAGAAAAAGAAAACCACTTCTGGGGTCATTTGGGTGCATTTTCCATATCTATGCCCCCCCTTGGTCGATTTTGATGATTGACACTCTTTTTAACCGTTAGAGCCAATATAATCGAGGGGAAGTTCCTAAAATCCATCTAAACATTACCCATTGGTGAATGAATGATACGTAGCCAGAATGCCCAAAACCGGAAGCTGTCATACACTCTCGTTGTCACAATCTTATGAAGGACCCAAATGCAGCACTCGAGAAACCAAGGAGTATTGCTAATGTACTTTATTGGTAATAATACCAGAGCAGAGGGATACCAGCAGAACAGTATCAGCTGGATG
>NW_011369419.1:0-3235 GCF_000735185.1 Notothenia coriiceps | reverse complement strand
GTACTTCTTATTTTTGTACTTTAAGTATATTTTGATGCCAATTCAGTTGTACTTTACTTAAGTAACTTTTTGAAATGAGGACATTAACTTGTAATGGAGTGTTAAGACAAAAGTAATTGTGCTTTTACTAAGTAAAGGCTCTGAGTGCTTCTTACAACTACATTTAGTGCATATTATCAACTGCTCAGAGGTTTGGATTGAGTTCCAGTGAATGCAATCTCAGAAAGAGGCACACAAACCCCATGGCATCGGATCGATCCGGCTGTGTTGAACATTTTCGGAAAGATGTTCTGCGCACAAATAGTTTCACTCACAGTACCAGGAAAGCCCAGCCTCTGTATTCTAGGTGTTTCCCTGTGATTCCAAGACTCAAAAACAACTATTCTCCAAGCTAAACATATCATATCTGTTTTTGGAAAAACCCAGAAAACCCCTCAATCAATCCCTGGTTTAAAAACCTCTCTCATTGTCTGGCCTTAGAAACATTAACCTATGTTATAGAGGGAAAGCCTGATGCCTTTTATTATTATAAAATATGGGGAAATTCTTACATCTTTTGGAAAGGAAACACCTTATCATTTAATATGCAACATCTGGTACCAGCTGTGTGACCTAACATGTCTATTACATACATTTTAATAATTTATATTGTTTTGAGTTCTCTCTTTTGAATTATTGATCACTGTCAACATTTGTTAATATATCTTTTTATATGTCATTAATTTAAGTATCATTTGTTTTAAACTTTGTCTTGAAAGCTGTTTCTGTCCATTATGTTCGTGGATTTAACTTAGTCCAAATAAATCATCCAATATTGTTTTTACTGCATCATAACTAACTTATGATGCATTCATAACCAACAATCCTGTTGTCATTTTATTTTGTGGCACCAAAACACATTACACCACATATTCTTCACTCATCATATTCCCTATAGTGAAGACAGTGGATACTGATGTTATCTGACTATAGTAGACTCATTATAGAATACACTTCCTACAAAATAAAAGAGTGTGTCTCAGCCAGAACGTAGTGTCCCATTAGTAAACACATTTCCCTGGTTCACCCCCCATACACCTCTCCTCCTGTTAACCCCTCTCTGCTGACCTTGCTGCTAACAAGCTCCCTCACAGGCCGGATGACAGTGCTGACCTGAGGTCTGCAGACGGCAGATAGAGCAGAGCCGCAGATACTCCAGCTAGTCCCAGCACTTCACTTTTTAATTACTTCATCTGCACATGGCAACAGAGCATTGTTAAGTACAGACTCACAGACTCACACCTCTTTCAAGGTTGAACACTCAGTTTCTTTTCGGATCAGCATTCCTGTCAGGGACGAGAAGCTTCTTGAGATTCTCGCAGAATATCCATCACTGCAGCTCACCTCTGAAATCAGAAGGTTTTCATTGTGAGGCTGACACAGGTGTGTTGTGGGTTTTACAGATCAACCCCCCTGGAGAGTTAAATATATCACCACACTGGATTAATGTATTGAAATCAAGGATACACTTTTTGACCAGCACTTGTTATTTTCAGTAAAAGGTTGATGGTTTATGGAGCTGCAATTGAGATTAAATCTACAGAATTTGTTGGACTGAATACCTACAACCTATGTACTGGAATCATACTGTATTCTGGACTGCAGTATATGACTATATGAACATCCAAGGATCCTGGTGTAGGTTTCGCCTGGACTTTTTGCCAACATACTTGTTGGAACCTATATCTTGTTTTAGTTGGTCCAGCATGTGTGTTGTTGTGTGTCTTTGTGTAAACATCTTGGCCAATCAAATCCAGGCACATCTGTGGACTCCAGGTAGACGGATGGGGGGGAAATGCTATAATGGATTTCAGGAGTTGTAGAATCCTGCCTTACAGTATCATAACGCACGGTGTGTTGTCTGATAGCCCTGACCCCCTGAATCAGGGGCTCATCTCAAACACTGAGAGCAGTTGCTGTAGGTAAGGTAAATTATGACATGACATTACATATTATTTAGCTGATGCTTTTTTCACAAGCAACTTACAATAGGTGCAATGAACCATAAATATAAAAACTCTAAAAAGCAAGGAACATGCAGGTTCATTCTCCTCAGATAAGCCAAACCATGTACTGTAAGTGCTGGTGCATTAAGGGCAACCTTTTGATTTGTTCTGTGTGGATTTTAATGGCCAAGGTAAAGGCAAAATAAGTGAGTTTACAGTTTACGATGCTAGAGGGGCAGATTTCCTGCTGTCCTGATATCAACAGGTTTCCATCATGGAAACCTGTTTGCCAGGATAGCAAAACTATTTTTTCAGGGATACCTGTGTCCGACTGGCATTGAGGGAACAAGAACCCGATCGGAGATTGGAAAGCGAAGTGCACGTGTGTTCTGAATGACCTGCAGGGGTCTGACGGTGCTGGCAGGTAGATGTTGGCAGCATCATGTCTGACAAAGAATTGTAAAGATAAAGATAGACTTGCTTAAGCATGAACCGTGTGTGATGATTATTAAGTGTGTTTCATGTTGCTAATCACAGTGTGCATTGATTTCAACTCAGTCACTCTATCGCTAAAGCCTTCGCGATGTGTGCAACATGTTCCACTTTTCATTGTCACACTTTGGAGTGAAACCTTAAAAGTGCAGCATACTTCAGGATGTCACTGCAGATTAAGAGATTGATGACTGTAGTCAGGGGGAAATGAGCACAACATAAGACTCCATTTGACTTTGGCACCGGGCCTGGACAATTATAACTACAGTCTGTCTGATAAAGGAAGCGAGGAGGGAACACCTCACCCCTCTCTGAGTGATAATAAAACCCTCCTGAGGTCTGGATGAATAATCTAGGGAGCAATTCAATTGGAGTTTAGGGTTTAATCCTCAATTTGACCAGAGGCTGCATTATGTCTTGATAAGCCCTCCATCCAACGTGGCTCTTTGAGGGTGTGAGTAAACAAGGTCACTTTCCCCAAACAGGTCGAATAGCATAAATCCTCTTTCCTCCAGCTTTGAACACTTCCCATCATTTCAATACCATCTCAAACTCTCTGTGTTCTCCCATCCTTAAATCAATGCCCAGAGAATTAAAAACAAATCTGATCGAAAGCCTTTCGTTTTTATACGTCGACCCACTCTCTCTGACTTTTCTTTCATCCCTCCTCCAGAGGTGGCAGAAGTACTCAGATCTTGTACTTGAAGATCAACTATTGTGTCCCCTCTGTGTTAAGAGATTCTGAACGTTTCAGGAAA
>NW_011369418.1:0-1703 GCF_000735185.1 Notothenia coriiceps | reverse complement strand
TCTCCCCCAACTCACCTGACTGCTGCTTTTATTGTGAACAAGGAGAAACTCATGCTAACATGCTAACACCAACTCACTTCCTGTCCCCTGGTCTGGAGGTCAATGGTTTCTGGATGTGTTTTTGGTTGTTAGTCTGAAATCAGGTCTGTCGAGCTGCAGAGACTTCAACGTGTTCTCCTATGTCAGTCTATACCCCACTGGTGATTTAGGTGGCTAACAAGAGTTGAAATGAGATGAAACGTCATCACGAGTAATTGTGTTATTAAAGAGCGTATTTAATGAAAGTTGATCTGCTTTGCATCTTCGTGTTCTCCTCAGATTCCTGACTCATCCAACCGACCACACGTGCTTCATTCTGAGTGACTAGACCCAGCAGGAACAAATGTTATTATTAGAATATCTCATATAAGTTTCAGATGCAGACTCCAGGGGGAGACGCACGCGGTGTCAATTATTCATAACGTGTTATTTTATTGTTGCGATGCAGATTAAACAAAAACAATGAATACAAATATCTTTAAAGTTTCTTTAATATCCAGTAGCAACGGTTTATTCATCAGAAACCATCAATAACAATAATTACACCTCATACAATCACTGTATATACATTTTATATTTGACTGTGTATATATAATATCAGATTGATTCAGAATCACTGAACAGGTCAAAGGGCAACTCAGTTTCCCACAATCCTTTGGGTTTAGCGGTGCGTTCAGGTGTCCTTGTCTCCCAGGTAACTCAGTGAAAGGTGTGTGTATAATATATCAATATTTAATATAGGAACAAGGAACCCATGAACACCTCACCGGTCTCACTTTCATTATTCATATATATTTATTAATATATCTATATTCAGTTATATTTATTACTTTGATCAGGGTCCTGGAGGTCCTCTGTGATCAGGGTCCTGGAGGTCCTCTGTGATCAGGGTCCTGGAGGTCCTCCGGGATTAGGGTCCTGGAGGTCATCAGGGATCTGGAGGTTCTCAGGGTCCTGGAGGTCCTCAGGGATCAGGGTCCTGGAGGTCCTGCAGAGTCAAACCTGGAGTCTCCCTCTGGCACTGAGTGCAGACCTGAAACCCTGCAGAGGATCATAATTCAGTTTTTATTATTTCATGGTTAGACTGTCATGTTTCTGCTGACTCGTGGTTAGACTGTCATGTTTCTGCTGACTCGTGGTTAGACTCTAATGTTTCTGCTGACTCGTGGTTAGACTGTAATGTTTCTGCTGACTCGTGGTTAGACTGTAATGTTTCTGCTGACTCGTGGTTAGACTGTAATGTTTCTGCTGACTCGTGGTTAGACTCTAATGTTTCTGCTGACTCGTGGTTAGACTGTAATGTTTCTGCTGACTCGTGGTTAGACTGTAATGTTTCTGCTGACTCGTGGTTAGACTGTAATGTTTCTGCTGTTAGACTGTAATGTTTCTGCTGACTCGTGGTTAGACTGTAATGTTTCTGCTGACTCGTGGTTAGACTGTAATGTTTCTGCTGACTCGTGGTTAGACTGTAATGTTTCTGCTGACTCGTGGTTAGACTGTAATGTTTCTGCTGACTCGTGGTTAGACTCTAATGTTTCTGCTGACTCGTGGTTAGACTGTAATGTTTCTGCTGACTCGTGGTTAGACTGTAATGTTTCTGCTGACTCGTGGTTAGACTGTAATGTTTCTGCTGACTCGTGGTTAGACTCTAATGTTTCTGCTGA
>NW_011369417.1:3691-4569 GCF_000735185.1 Notothenia coriiceps | reverse complement strand
GTACTTGTACTATAATGTGAGCCCAAATAAATAAAGAATAAAAAAAAGAAAGTGATGACACAGACATGTGGACATTTCAAATAGAGATGTAGCTTTAAGAAGCTGTTAAAGGTATTCATTTTGGATTTAACCAAATGAATATTGATCGTCTGAAGGAGACATTAACGACATCCTCATTTTCATAATTGAGAAGATGTGGGGTGACCTTGGAAACTTGATAGACCTTTAAAGCAAAGGAAGTAAAAGCTGGCACTGAAGGCACAGCAGCCTTCAACTTTGCTGAGTGATTGAGGAGTGGGCATGGTGAAAAGGTTAATCCAAACAGGGATCCACTCTGCAGGGAGGGGGTTTAGCTGGAGCGCCCAGGCCACTGGCCGGATTAGACAGCACCTAATGCTTTGTAAGATGATTACATCTATTTATGGAGGCTTTTATTCCATTGCAGTTGTAACTCTGTTTGATTGCAGAGACCAATTGTTTGTCATCATCCCTGTCAAAGGATTTTGTAAGATATTTAAAGGTGGGGTAGGTAAGTTTGAGAAACCGGCTCGAGATACACTTTTTGTTATATTCCATGGAATGACCTTAACATCCCGATAGCAATGAATATCTTAAGTGCTTTGACAAAAAATCCATAAAAAAATGTCATCTGTGGAAGCCGTAGTACTGTAAAAAGCAAGACCAATCATTTTAGCCGGCCAGGCAAAATAACTGGATGGCCTACCTGCCTGTCAGCCTTCCATCTGTGCACAAACTTATCTCGTGCCCTCATTGGTCATGTGCGCGTTCGTATGTGTTGGAGGAGAGGGGCTCTGTAAGGAAGTGGCGGATTTTTTCTGGCTGTGTATTTTCTATTTATAGCGCACTCGAGCTGGTTT
>NW_011369417.1:2404-2628 GCF_000735185.1 Notothenia coriiceps | reverse complement strand
ACCTATCATGCTATATTTGAATAATATAGTGTAGGACCATACCTATATAAGGCATATTTATACTTTTTACTTTTCAAAATACCAAACAGATCATGCATTTTAGCCATTCCTCATTTCGCTCAATTTAACACTGTCTTTGCATGGGCTGATTCTGTGAGAACAGCACCATCTACAGGCCTGGCATATGTACTACAGCGTCTCCAGCGCTTTCGAACGGCAATGTC
>NW_011369417.1:0-2364 GCF_000735185.1 Notothenia coriiceps | reverse complement strand
GGCCAAC
The DNA here is from genome assembly GCF_000735185.1 of Notothenia coriiceps. Taxonomy (NCBI): domain Eukaryota; kingdom Metazoa; phylum Chordata; class Actinopteri; order Perciformes; family Nototheniidae; genus Notothenia; species Notothenia coriiceps. Next base: position 2,357 of record NW_011369417.1, on the reverse strand, counting down.
TCCACCAATCAGGAGGAGACAGCCACGGACATTGCCGTTCGAAAGCGCTGGAGACGCTGTAGTACATATGCCAGGCCTGTAGATGGTGCTGTTCTCACAGAATCAGCCCATGCAAAGACAGTGTTAAATTGAGCGAAATGAGGAATGGCTAAAATGCATGATCTGTTTGGTATTTTGAAAAGTAAAAAGTATAAATATGCCTTATATAGGTATGGTCCTACACTATATTATTCAAATATAGCATGATAGGTCCACTTTAAATATTTTTTTTCTGTTTATGAAATCAAGGATTGTTCACATATTTTTGGATTTGCCATTTGGATATTCACCCAAACGGAAACCAGTCTCATCCTCTCAAAAATAATTATAATATCTTGAGTTTCTGTCTTTCCTTAACATTTAAAGGATGAGCTGCTGTGCGCTGAGTGACTTCACCTGTGTGTGTTTACCTATGTGAAGAAGAATAAAATGTGAAATCCCCTCAATCAAAAATACTATTTCTTATCATCAAGACGAAAAGCCCCTGATTTACAGTCTGTGCTCAGGAGGTATGCAGCTCTCAGCACACTGGAATAAATCAGGAGGCAAATTGAAAATAACGTTAGCCTATATAGTTGTCTTTACTCCAAAAACAAAGAGAAATAAATATATCATAAGCTATGTTTTTTTGGATGTGTACATACAGTATGTCCATCATGATCACCAGTTCTTTACCCTGGTGTTATTGCAATTCCACCTGCATGAAAGGAACTGGGTTACTGGGATTAAGGGCATCTGTATGCAACAGAGCAGCAGCAGCAGCTCTACAGCATGTCCTCAAAGTTTCCCCACTTCCACACAAACAAAAACAGATCCACCAGCCGGCAAGTTAAAGTCATATATCTCTGTGTTCTCTCCTGGAGCCTATCAGACTAAAGAAAAATGAAAGGCGTTCAGAGAATGCAGCAGAGAGGTCTACTGCATCATGCCGATAACGTCCTCTTGCCCGGTGCTACCTGCCTCACCCCCTTTTGTGTAGACTTTTAAGATCCTGCGTGACTAGCTCGGGGGGATCCTTCTCCTTCGCACAATGACACATCTGCCACACGGGTCCTGTTGTTGTGTTTCTCTAAGGCTCTGCGTGCCTTAGTCTTGTTATGAATGAAGCCGCATCTAGTTGCCATCATAGTGAACCCGGGAATGTTAAGTACCCTAAAGTTTTATGATAGAAATGTACAGTAGGGGTACGCAGCACATAGAAACTGCAGGATGCTAATTTGCATATGTTTGGCAATTTGCACAAATAGCTTAAAGGTGGGGTAGGTAATTTTTGAGAAACCAGCTCGAGTGCGCTAGAATTAGAAATTACACAACCGTAGGAAATCTGCCACTTCCTTAGAGAGCCCCTCTCCTCCAACACATACGAACGCGCACATGACCAATGAGGGCACGAGATAAGTTTGTGCACAGATGGAAGGCTGACAGGCAGGTAGGCCATCCAGTTATTTTGCAGCCGGCTAAAATGATTGGTCTTGCTTTTTACAGTACTACGGCTTCCACAGATGACATTTTTTTATGGATTTTTTGTCAAAGCACTTAAGATATTCATTGCTATCGGGATGTTAAGGTCATTCCATGGAATATAACAAAAAGTGTATCTCGAGCCGGTTTCTCAAACTTACCTACCCCACCTTTAAATATCTTACAAAATCCTTTGACAGGGATGATGACAAACAATTGGTCTCTGCAATCAAACAGAGTTACAACTGCAATGGAATAAAAGCCTCCATAAATAGATGTAATCATCTTACAAAGCATTAGGTGCTGTCTAATCCGGCCAGTGGCCTGGGCGCTCCAGCTAAACCCCCTCCCTGCAGAGTGGATCCCTGTTTGGATTAACCTTTTCACCATGCCCACTCCTCAATCACTCAGCAAAGTTGAAGGCTGCTGTGCCTTCAGTGCCAGCTTTTACTTCCTTTGCTTTAAAGGTCTATCAAGTTTCCAAGGTCACCCCACATCTTCTCAATTATGAAAATGAGGATGTCGTTAATGTCTCCTTCAGACGATCAATATTCATTTGGTTAAATCCAAAATGAATACCTTTAACAGCTTCTTAAAGCTACATCTCTATTTGAAATGTCCACATGTCTGTGTCATCACTTTCTTTTTTTTATTCTTTATTTATTTGGGCTCACATTATANCTACAGGCCTGGCATATGTACTACAGCGTCTCCAGCGCTTTCGAACGGCAATGTCCGTGGCTGTCTCCTCCTGATTGGTGGAGTTGGGGCCAACTCCACCAATCAGGAGGAGACAGCCACGGACATTGCCGTTCGAAAGCGCTGGAGACGCTGTAGTACATATGCCAGGCCTGTAG
>NW_011369416.1:29145-29704 GCF_000735185.1 Notothenia coriiceps | reverse complement strand
CCCCCCCCCCCCCCTCCACTTATCGCAACTGCAAATCTCAAAGATACATGATGTCCATTGACAGCTGATTTCACACCATAAATTGGAACCACAAGCTATCACTAACCAGGTTAAATAATAAATATTGTCTTGTGCAACCAGCCTCATCACTTGTGCAATGTTGTGTTGTTTCGAAAACGTGTCAGCATGGAATATCTTGCGTCAGACCTGAGGCAAGATATATTAGAACACCTCGAAAAAAAACTTTTATTTTGGGGATCATATATTTTTTAGATGAGTCAACTTTGTATCTTTTTCCTAACATTTCTCAAGACACAACGTTTATGTCCCTTTGCGACTGCATACAGAATGAAAAACCTCCTTTTTGTTGCATTTTATTCTCTATAAATAGAGAATAAAACACTTTCTTAGTGTTAGTCCTCACTGACACTAAGAAAGTGGATCACATCACTTTACACCGGCTTCCTGTGTGTCAAAGAATAGATTTCAAAATACTGCTGCTGGTTTATAACGCACTGAATGGTTTAGGCCCAAAATACATTTCTGACCTCCTGCTAAA
>NW_011369416.1:28538-29106 GCF_000735185.1 Notothenia coriiceps | reverse complement strand
GGTCAGCTTTCTGTCCCCAGAGTCAGAACTAAACATGGAGAAGCAGCGTTCAGTTATTATGCTCCAAATATCTGGAACAAACTCCCAGAAACCTGCAGGTCCGCCGCAACTCTGACTACTTTTAAATCCAGGCTGAAGACTTTTCTTTTTGTCGCTGCTTTTAATTGAACTATTCACATCTTAAACTGCACTGTAACTTTTATCCATGTATTTTGTAAAGCACTTTGAATTGCCTTGTGTTGAAAGGTGCTATATAAATTATTATTATTATTTAACAAAGCACTTATATACTAATAAATGGCTGGCTTATCTAAAGCCAGTTGAGTAGCACTTGAAATGTTTTAGCTCTATGAAACCTGGTGTACTTATATGATTCTGTTTTCTTCAAGTTTGTATTTTGTTGGTCGAACGCACTTATTGTAAGTCCCTTAGATAAAAGCGTCAGCTAAATTGTCAAGGAGTGAACTCTGAGGCATGAACTCAATTGCACGACTCAAAACTCAGACTCGGATAGTGTTTCAAAATAAAGTCTTTACTGGGATTTGCACAGTAATGAAAACAAGGAAAA
>NW_011369416.1:28212-28513 GCF_000735185.1 Notothenia coriiceps | reverse complement strand
AGTGATCAGTAACATAGATCCGTGAGGAGTCCGTGAGGTAAGCAGGAACGTCGGTCATAGAGAGACAACGAACTGACAATGAACAGGAGGGAGCTAACACAATATATACACAGGTAAAGGGGACACAGGTGGGGAAAATAATCAAGGACGCAGGAGACAGAAGGGGGCGGGGAGCGTGGAGGCCTGAAATGAGAGGGAGAATTAATTAAGGGAATGAACAGAAAGCACAGGACAAAGGGACATGACAAAACTAACATAAAGAATAAACTTTCACTATAAGTTTCTTAGACATGACATAAAT